>NC_081426.1:58109799-58409799 GCF_949786415.1 Peromyscus eremicus | reverse complement strand
ACTGAGTGACGCATCTCAGGGACTCAGTTCCCCAAGCTGCCAGCGGTCAGGCACAGTGAGCTTTCCTGGTAGCCCCGCTGAGACTGAAGCCGAAGGAAAACCTGCATTGCCTGACCCAGTAGCACAAGAACCAAAGCCCTGCACTATTCTGTAAGGTGGAGTGACAGACAGACCAGGCCTTTAGCAGATGGCCACATATGGAGCTGGGGGAGGGGCAGAAGTCCAGGCTAGAGCAACGCCCTACATAGACATGATCTTCAATCTCCAACACGGGTCATATCCACCCTCGGGACAGGCGCTATGGCCCACATGGACACTGGTGGGCTTCCAGTGGTTTCTCCTAAAGAAGGACATTGTCCCTTACACTGTAGGTGGGGGCAGGAAATAAAAGCAAGTTTTCAGCCCTCTGTCATGAGTGGCTGACTGGTCAGGTATCCACTACAGGGCTCTATCAGGATGAGTTATTTCAAGCGTCCTCTGACATGTTTTAAGGAATACCCTCACGTGACAGTTAGGCTGGATCTCTGTGGCTTCAGACTAGAGTAAATGAACCTCCAATCCCAGTATGTCTCAGTCTCGTCTCAGTAGCTTGATTTCCCTTCTTTCTCTTCCTACTGTTTCCGCAAAAAAAAAAAAGGAGGGGGGGGCGCCACCTTCTGCAGACCTCCACAGTTCAGACACAGCGTCACATGGAAGAGGGCCACCGTGTTACAAAAGCAAGGTGCTGGTCCTTCTGCCTGCTCCGACAAAGGAACAAAGGGAGGCAGAGAGAGGACTTCCGGCATGAGCTATCCTAATCGTCCTCCTGAGGTCCCACACGGAAGGCCTCAGCTCTCAACTTGCACAGACAGACTTTATTTCTCACTAGGACCCCTTCCACAGACAAATTCAGTGATACTCCAGTGGTCAAAAACCTGCCCCTCACTCACGCCAAAGCTCTACTCGTTCTCAAAAGTCTTCCTAGACCCCCACCCCCATCTCCCGTTGCCTATGTACTATCTTAGATGCCCTGCTCTGTCCCCGTAAGTCCCCCTATGTTTACTTGACGCCAAAATCAGCACCCAGCTGAAAAGGCTAGCCCCATTTGTAAAACTGGAACCAGATCACGTCTTCACGGGGAGCTCGTGAGGACCAGGTTTAGATGCAATTGAAGCAGCTAATCCCTGCTGCATTAACAATACTTGCTCATAGAGACCTGCTCTCATGTTTTCCTCGTAAAGCAAAGCCCCCTCAGAACATGTCATTTAATAGAAAACAAACATCAGATTATAACTATGTGGAGGGTTTTGAGTAGATGGCTTTGGTGGAGGTGATTTTTCAAGAACATTGCCCCTCTGGGCACAGCAGTTTGTGTCTGCCATCCTAGCACTGTGAGGCTGAGGCAGGATTGCTATGAGTTCCAGGCTAGCATGAGCTACAGAATAAAACCTTGTGTTCTCTCCCCACCCCCCTCCAAAAGAAAAACCCACTACAGTTCAGCAGTTCAGCCGTTCATCAGTTGAGCCACGGATACCATATGTAATTTCCTTCAAGTGTTGGGTAATCGTCCAGTCCTGGGTTTCGGTGGGAATTCGTGTTAAAGCAGAAATCACTGGAACACTAACAATTTGCTCTGGTTTCTCCCTTGAAATTCTTTTGTAAGGTTGGTTACTGATGGGGAGGACCTGGTGTGGAGGTCTCTGCAGCTGAAGGCAGGCTCCATTATCTTCGCTGCAGTGTGTGGCTTTCAATGGGTTGCTTGAACATGTCAAGGTGGGCTGCTCCTGAGACCCGTGATTGGAGGTGAATCTCGGTTCCTTCATTTTGCTTATGTGAATTTAACAGGACATTTACTGAAACAGGCATGCTTTACTTGTGCAATGTATTTACTCTGTGTGTGTGTGTGTGTGTGTGTGTGTGTGTGTGTGTGTGTGTGTGTGAAGTGCTGGGATCATACCCTAGAGCCTTGTACTCATGAGGCGAGCACTCACTGAACTACATCCCCACCCCCAACCTGTGCAACTCTGAAGAAGTGTTTTGTTGGTGTTGTTTTGTTTCTATTTGGGGTTTTGAAAAGAAGGTAAGGCTGAGCTGGACCCCTGAAGCCAACAAAATTTCTGGGCTGAGGATGTAATGCAATGGTGTATCACTCACCTAGCATGTGTGAGTCTCTGGATTCAATCCCCCATCCCCCAAAATAAATGAAGATGTACCTCGGTGCCTTTAATTAAAAAAAAAAATCTAGCTCTGGATATCTAGATTTGTTTAAGTTTCCTGAAAGCACTTGCTCCAATTTCTGGTTCCTTTTTAATGTCAGTTTTACTTTCTCCTTTTGGAAGAAGGCACAGGAAGCTGGGCACCTATGTTACAGTTACAGACACCACAGTTACCGTCCACTAAGCCTCCCTCCTCCTGATTCTTGCTTACACAAGAATAGGGGGGTTTGTTTTGTTTTGTTTGGGTTTTTTGGTGTTTTGGTGTGTGTGTGTGTGTGTGTGTGTGTGTGTGTGTGTGTGTGTATTTTAGATGTTCAAAAAAATTGGAATACCACCTGGGTATTAAATACCATTAAGGAATATTACTGATTTTGTTATGTGACGATTTTTTTTAAGTCATCACATAAGTTGAGCATCACTAAGGTGAAAATTAAAAAAAAAAATCTGAAATACAGCAAAATCTGAAACTTTATTTTGTTTTTTCACATTTATTTATCGTGGGGAGACGGGGTGTGTGCCATGCCGTGTTTATGGAGGTCAGAGGAAATTTGCCCAAGCTGATTCTTTCCTTCCACCTTGCGGGTTACAGGGATTGAACTCATCAGTGCCTTATCGCAGCTGAGCCTCTCGATGGCCCAGAATCTGAAACTTTTTGAGTATTAAGATAATCTTTTTTTTTTTTTAATTTTTTTTTCTTTTTTAGATTTATTTATTTATTATGTATACAGCATGTATGACTGCAGGCCAGAAGAGGGCACCAGATCTCATTACAGGTGGTTGTGAGCCACCATGTGGGTGCTGGGAATTGAACTCAGGACCTCTGGAAGAGCAGTCGGTGCTCTTAACCTCTGAGCCATCTCTCCAGCCCCCAAAGATAATCTTAAATTGAAGATTCCACACCAAGGAAATTTGTTTCATGCACAAAATTATTAAAAATACTGTGTATTATTACCTTCTGGTATATATATGAATTGTATATGAAATATTAATGATTTAGGCTTGGACTCCATTACCAACATATATCATTATGTATATGAAAATATTCCAACCTAAAATACTTGAAATTTAAAAAATATTTCTGCCTCAAGCAATTTAGGTAAGGGATAGACACCCAGTGCACATGTGAACGTATGTTCTGCATATTCGGGCATATGTCCTTATCTGATAGAGAGGGTGACCCATTTGTAAGTAAAATAAATACAAATGTTTCTGTCTCTCCAGAAAACAGTGACTACAGGCGAGGACAGAGAGTGATGGGTGGAATAAGATCGGGAAGCTGTTGAAGAAGCTGAGTGACAGGAATGTGGGAGATCACAAGTTTACTTTTGGTTTTTGTGTTTGGTTCAAAAACTTTCAAGTTGAAGGATTTTTTTAAACAGAACTGGTAAGGTGGCTCAGTGGGTAAAGACGTCACCAAGTCTGAGGACCTGAGTGTGTGACTCCTGGGATCCACTCGCCAGGAGGAAAGAACTGACTCCCGTAAGACATCCTCTGACCTCTACACACACACACCATAGCACATGCACTGACTGCCCGTCCCCAACAAACAAATAAAAAAAACTCAGTTTTTAAACAGTGGGGTCTTTTATAGGTATCATCAGTAGTAATAAAGTCTACTTGCCTCAAACCCTGAATCCCCCTGTCTCAGCCTCCCAAGTGCTGTGATTACAGGCCTGTGTAACATGCCTGGCTACTATAATGACTTCTTAAAGTATCTGGAGGAATGTTGCTGGGACATCAAGTGATAAGTGACTGGGACAGACAGACATGCACAGGCTCAGAGCGTGCCTCCAGGTGGACGCCACAGCCCTGAATAAGGAGCCTAAAGACAAAACTTGTGATTCAAGTTCAACCTGTGTTGGTGCCTCGGTGAAACACCACCGCTGCCCTCTCTCTACGGGCCCATACCTAGAACACATTCCAGCCAAAGGAGGTAATTACTGAGCTTCAACTTGCTAGCTGCTTCCATTACGTTCACTAACCCCTCTTAGACCCCTCTGCCCGAGTTCTGTAGAATCAGCTGTTTGCAAAGGGCAAAAGCCATCATCATGAAAATAAGTTAAAGAGAAAAGGAAAGAAATTCAGGAGTGAAAGATGTGAAAACCACCTGAAACCAGGTCAGGAATCAAAGGGGGATCTTCTCTGTCTGCAAGGTGAGGGACAGTGGGAAGTTTCTGTATCAACATGCAGTGGTTTTTCCCCCAGACTCCAAGTGGCTAGCTCCTCCTCTGATTCGTCCAAATCAGTCTCCACTAGGTCTAAGGCCCCTCCCCAGCTCCACCACACCGTCTGTGACTAACGGAACCACCATGTGTCAAGGGCTCCCTGTGACCCACCCACGCTATCCAACCACATTCAATCCGTGACAATGGATGGCGGTCGTGCGCTTGACTTGCTGGTTCCTTCAGATGACCTCATTTCTGGTCACTTCTTATTTTTTTCTGGATCATCTCTATATCGTCTTATTTTCTGTTTATAAAATTAGTACACATATATTATGGGATATTTCAAAGGCATTAACAATCTACAGTATAAGGTAAAAAACAAGCTCCACCCACAGCCAAGAACTGTGTAATATCAGTGTACATATCCCTACTACTTTGAACTGCTGATCCTCCTGCCTCCACCATCCCAGTGCTGGGATTATTTATGGTCAAGCATGCCCAGTTCCGGTTTATGCGGTGCTGGGGATGAAACCCAGGGCTTCATGCATGCTGGCAAGCCCTCTATCAACTGAGCTACATCCCCAGCCCCCTCAGTTTAACATTTATAATGTTAATATTTCCTATATCAGGATTTGCCCAACATAATTTTCATGACTACATAAGATTGCAATATATACAGACATTAAAACATCATTTATTTAATCAATTGTTGGATATTTTAATTTCTCCTAATTTTAAAATAACATGTAGTGAAGATTTATATATAATTTTGTATCAATATATGATTATCTCTTTAAGATGAACAATAACAGCAGTTACTGGGACAAAAAAAGATAAAAAAAAACTGGACTAGTGTTTTTAAGCTGTGTGAATGCCATTTCATCACACCAGGATCAAGGATCACTGGGTATATTATTTTCCATTTTAGTTTATTTTCATCTGTAATTGGAAAAAAATAAAATTTTGTTTTTTAAAATTATGTCACTTTTCTCTCTTTCTCTCTTCATTTTTTTTTTTGTTGTTGTTTTATTTTTGAGACAGAGTCTGGCTATGTTGCTAAGGCTAACCTAGAACTTGGGACCATCTTGCCTCAGTTTACCAAGTGCTGGAATTATAGGAAGACATCACTGGGTCCAGAACAGTAATCTTTTTCCTGCTTATTTGTTTGATTGGTTGGTTTCTATTTGTTTATTTTTCTTTTCTTTTCTTTTTTTCTTTCAGTGCTGGGGGTTGAACCCAGTGTCTCACACACGCTAGAGAAGAAGTGTTCTGCTCTACACTGAAGTGTGAGTATTGTGAGTTAGCTGACGGTAACTCACAATACGCAGTTCTCTTCTCTACCCTGTGTCCTGTTCTTTTTTTAAATTTCATAAATCATCAGCTTTTCCCAACCAAGCAACATTGTTTTTGTTTCTTTTGGGGACGTGGAGAAAGGATGGTTTTTGAGACAGGGTTTCTCTGTGTAGCCCTGGCTGTCCTGGAACTCACTCTGTAGCCCAGGCTGGCCTCATCAGAGATCCGCCTGTCTCTGCCTCCCGAGTGCTGGGATTAAAGGTGTGTGCCACCACCGCCTGGATGGTCATGGTTTCTCAAAGACTTTTAAAAACCCTTTTTAGAGACTGGGGATATTAACTCTCTTCTTGATTAAACGTATTGTCAATATGTGTTTTAATATATACGGTATGCTCATATGTTTTGGGAAATTCCCCTGATTTCTGGTACTCCCTCATACTCAGCAATCCCCAGGCTGTAGGGTAACAAGTCCCCCCCACTGTGGAAAGAAACTCAGTGTGATGAAAGGACCAAAAGGTCATCAAAGTCAACCCACTCATTTCCCCCACGAAGGAAGTGAGGAAGCCAAGAGCTACAAACAGCAGTTCAGCTGCCAGGGACTGACTGACTCCACGCCCAGAGTGGAACCTGCTGAGTCAGCACATTTTCCATCCACGGGGGATGTTTCAAATGCATTGTGTCTTGTCTTTATTGTTTAAGCACACAGCTCATACAGCTAGCTAGCTAGCTCTTCCAAATTATTCATCCTAAATTGACCTATTCCTCCGCATCCCTCCAGGGGAAAGTTTCCACGATGTAACGGTGATCTTTTTACTAAAAAAAGAGTATCTCCCAATTCTAATATGAAATCATTCTTCAGACAGCTATTATCCTTTTTGTCGACTTCCTTTTCAGACAGAGCATCTCTCCTTTGGGTCATTATTACCCTAAGTCCTTTAGAATTAGGATAAACCCTTCACCACGACTTACTTAAACGATGAGGAAGGCAGGCCATTTGGCTCCAAACATTTAGCCCAGGGCATTGAGTGGAGAGCAGTGAATTTGGTTCATGTGAACATCTAGCATCTCACTGATCTGTGAAGGGCCCAGGTGTGGAGTGGGGGGGGGGCTGGTTAGCTTCTCACCCCCTTTGCTGATTAATTACGAAACCTCAGGTGAGTCACAGAACTGGAGCTGCAAGGTGTGAATGATAACGTGTAGCCTGGACGACCTCCAAGCCAACTGAGAGGGTGCTGTGTCCCGCACCAAGCTGAATGTCCAACCTTTGGCAAGGAATAATAATCACGAGCGTCTGCCAGACGTTGCTTGAAGTGCTTTATGAAAATTGCCTTGTTTGACAGCAACAACACTCTGTGATCATCACTGTCCCCCCAGTTTACGGAAGGGATCAATAAAAAAGGCACAGAGTAGGAATGGGCCTTGCCCACGATGACAAGCTGTGGAGCAGTTGGCTGAGGAACCTATCATCTGTCTCTCCATCCCCTCTGACCCTCGTACCCCCTTGGGTCAGGCCTGCCTATCCCTGTAACCTCGACAAAACCAGGATCCAAAGTGAAATCCAAGGGAAGCGGGAGCAGCACCGAATGATGTTTTCCAGTGTGTGAGTGATCTCCTCCTCACCCCAGGCCTGGCCTCTAACAGCAAACAGATTTCTCTAACCACTTTCACACGCCACTGGTTAACTGTACAGACAGAAGACTGGCACCATGCCAAGCGTGTTAGTACACACCTACAACCCCAGTATTAGAGCGGCTGAAGCAGGGGGATGGTAAGTTTGAGGTCAGCCTGGGCTACAGTGCAAGTTCAAGACTAGCCTGGACTACTTAGCAAGTTCTGGGCCAACTTCAGATAACAGACTCTTGTCTCAAAAAAAAGAAAAAAAGAAAAAAGAAAAGAAAAGAAAAGAAAAGAAAGAAAGGAAGAAAGAAAGAAAGAAAGAAAGAAAGAAAGAAAGAAAGAAAGAAAGAAAGAAAGAAAGCAAAAGGAAGAAAGTAAGAAAGAAAGGAAGGAAGAAGAGAAAAACAGGAGCAGGGGATGTGGCTCAGTAATCTGACATCTGCCTAGGAAGCGTAAGGCCCCGGGGTCAATCCCCAGTACAGAAAAACAGCACAAACAAATGAAAGACCTGTTGTCTCTGTAGAGTGTTGTTGGACAAAATTCAGTAACATGGATTTAACAGGATGGAACACTCTTAAACCTCCCTCCTCCATAGGACAAAACTATTTCTAGGAACAACCGTGCTCTTGAGCCAATCTTTAGCTTTAGAGTAAGTTATAAAATACATTTCGCCAGACGGTGGTGGCACACGTCTTCAATCCCAGCACTCGGGAGGCAGAGCCAGGAAGATCTCTGTGAGTTAGAGGCCAGCCTGGTCTACAGAGCGAGTTCCAGGACAGTCACCAAAACTATACAGAGAAACCCTGTCTCGAACACACACACACACACACCCCAAAAAAGTTCAATTCTAAATTTTTTTTGAGACAGGGTTTCTCTGTAGTTTTGGTTCCTATCCTGGAGCTCGCTCTGCAGACCAGGCTGGCCTTGAACTCACTTAGATCTGCCTGGCTCTGCCTCCGGAGTGCTGGGATTAAAGGTGTGCGCCACCACCACCCGGGTTCAATTCTAAAATCTTATTTAAATTCAGTAAAATATTTTATGTGTGCACTAAGATTTGCCCTTATAGTCACAATTAATTAAGATACAAAACTCCAAGAGGTCAGCTGGAACAACAGGATCCAAGAACTCTAGAGTGTATTCTCAGTCTCTCCGGCCACCCTGCCGTCACCACAGAATCCCAATCTACCTAACGTTCAAGGGTAGAATGTAAATGTTTGCAAAACTTTGCCTCTGGAGCTCCGGTAGAATCTACACAGACTATAAAGAACTTACTCTGAGACAGGCATGGCGGCGCCCATCTGTCATGCCAACACTTTGCGAGGCTGCGGCAGGAAGATTGACTTGAGTTTGGAACCTGTCTGGTCTAGTACTTGGATGGGTGTCTGTAGCAAGACCTTATCTCACTAAAGAAAAAAAGAAAAAAAATGAAAGGAAGGAAGGGTGGAGAGAAGGAGAGATGGAGGAAGGGAGGGAGGGAGAGAGGGAGGAAGGGAGAGAGGGAGGGAGAAAGGGGGAGAGAGAAATAGATGAGAGAGAAAAGGGAAAAGGAAGGAAGAAGAAAAGAACTCAGTCTGACTTCATCACTGACCGCGTACAGTGATCAGCAAAATGGACCCATATTGGTCTCACTGTTGTTTTTAAACTCTTTACAAACCATACACCCCTTATTACCTTGTGCCACCCCACTCTTTATATTCCTGCCAGTATCTACCAAAAGTTTAAATGCATACGCATTCTATCCAGCAACTCTAGTCTTTGAACACGTTGTGCCCGAATACCTCCACGCAGTCCAGGCATGTGAGACTTTCCATTGCGGTAGCACTTGGAACAGCAACAAAATGAATAAGCTAACTGAACGGTCCAGGAAGAGGCAGGGACTGAAGAAGTGATGCATCCACATCCACACGGTGGACTGACACGGGGCTCTGGAAGGAATCCAGTCAGCCTCTGCCATTGCCCCACAGTGCACACTATACCAACTGAGAAACAAGCTCCTGGCATGGTGAAGGACCCCTCCCTCCCGTGCACACAGAGCTGAATGTATAGACACAACACAGTGGTCCTGGTAAGATCCCTTGTCTTAAGAACACTGGTCCAGGCAAAGCAAAAGGCATAATCAGGTAAAAGGCCTTGCTCTCAGCAATGAGCGGCCATTCCAGCTTGCTAGAGATGCTCAGCTCACCTCACACTTGCCCCTCCAGAGAGCAAACTCCCCGAGGCGCATGGCTGCTGTGTCTTAAATTGTCCACTCCCTCAATTGTCTAAGTAAGAGAAGAGCCAGGTGTGAACATGGGTTCCTGGGGTTGTCTTAGAGTTTGGAAGCCCCCTTCGGCATGCAGACACCAGTTCTTTTTATGTGGATTATATCGCAAATATAGTCCACAGCTATGAGATTAAATGTCTCCCTAGATGCTCAGCTGAAAGACGGATTGTAGCACCCGTAAAGTCACGAGGGCACCTTGGAATAAGGCTCTTCTTCTTTTTTTTCTTTTAATGGCTTAAGTTATTGCTTACAAGTATAATGTTCTATTAACAGCAATTTAGAAGTCTGAAAAAATATGACAATTTGACTTTAATTGGCTTCCACCTAAACTTGGCCTAATGGAGACAGAAGGAAATGTAATAATGTTTTAGTTTTAGACTGAGCCTAGAGGTTTAAAAACATTATTATTTTTTAACTTGGATGATAATGTCTCTGACCTTCACTTTTTGTTTCTTGTTTTTTGGGGTTTTGTTTGTTTGTTTGTTTGTTTTGAGACAGGGTTTCTCTGTGTAGCTTTGGAGCCTGTCCTAGAACTCACTCTGTAGACCAGGCTGGCCTCAAACTCACAGAGATCTGCCTGCTTCTACCTCAGAGTGCTGGGATTAAAAGAGTGTGTCACCACTGCCTGGCCACTTTTTTTTCTTTATAGAAGTTATTTCTCAGTGGGAAGTAATATATAGTCCACAGGAAGGCACCATGATGTGGCTGCATGATGCTCAGGCCCCAGAAGCTTGCACCTTGGGAAAGAAAGTCCTAAACCAGAAAGAGGCAAAGCAGGATTCTGCACAGAAAATGACCTTGCTCTCAGCTTCCTCCCCCAGGAAAATTAGGACAAATTTCTAGGAGCAGATGTGGACTCCGTCAGAGGTGAATAAAAAATACTAAGGGAACTCTGGGGACGGCGTTAAAGTCAGCAGGGCGGTGAGAATCCAGGGGGTGACATTTGAACTAGATCCTGGAGGAGAACGGAGGAGCAGGGGTTAGACCATGAGGAAGTAGTCCTAAGCCCAGGAGAGCATGTGGGAAATCCTGCATAGGTAGGTAGAGATCATAGGGTCTGTGTCTGAAGCACGGCTGGGGCGACATTGGAGCAGATCTGTGACTTTGCACTGCAGGAGCTCTCTCTCTGGATTCCAGTCTCCTCTGGTGTGTCTCTACATTGTCAACAGAATATCCCCAAGCCCTCCTACCCTTCTCAACATCAGTATCCTCAACTGTGCTGCCCTCAACATCTAACACTCGCCCTTACTTGCTCTCCACACCCTTCCCAGAGCCCAGCTCAGAGGCCACCTCTTCCATGCAGTCTCTCAGCACCTCCCAGACAGCGTCCTTTCTCCACTAGTGGAGAAATTTAATATTGTAGGGGAATAGATATGAGAGCAAATGTTACGTGAAAAAAAGCCCCAAACAGTAAAAACAATATGATCCCAAGTTTTTAATAAAATGAAGGGGAGGGATAGAAATCAGGAACAATATACCAATACTGATAACTCTTGTATTAGTATGACTACAATTTTTTTTTTGAGACAGACTCTCTTTAGGTAGCCCTGGCTATCCTTGAACTCACTATGTAGACCAGGCTGGCCTAGTACTCACAGTATTCGAGTGTTGGGATTAAAGGAGTGTGCCACTACACCTGACTTAATTTTTTTTTCATTTTTTTCAATGTTTATTTATATTTTCTGAATTTTCTTTATATGTATACACTGCTTCCGTAACAAAAAATATACAAATCAAATCTTGTAATACTTTGTAAAAGAAAATTTAAACATATCCTCTAGTTCATTTGCTAATACTGTTGAAGAGTCACCTCCTCCTCCTCCTCTTCCTCCTCCTCCTCTTCCTCCTCCTCCTCCTCTTCCTCCTCCTCCTCCTCCTCTTCCTCCTCCTCCTCTTCTCACTAGGCAGCCTTGACTGGCCCAGAGCCCACTCTGTAGACCAGGCTGGCCTCAAACTTACAGAGATCTGCCTGCCTCTGCCTCCCGAGTGCTGGCATTAAAGATATTTGCCACCACAGCCAGCTGGATAGTCACTTTGAAGAAAGCATGACACAGGAGACTTGAGCCAGGATGGGCTGGGCTAATAGAATGCCTTTGGACAAGCCCAGAGACCCACACACACACCAATCCTCTTCATCACCACTCCATCTGCCAGGCCAGTGAGCAACTGCTGCAGAACCTACCCCAATTTAAAATACAAGAAAGAAAGCATGGTGTCTAGTAACCAAAGCTGTAGGTTTTGCCCCAATATTCCTCCCAAGGCGGGGAAATACTAAAAATACTGTCTAAGATTTTTTTTTTTTTTTAACAAAAGCTATCTCCTTGTAAGTATGAAAAAGCTGAGACCATCCCAGGGAACTTGTCGGGTCATGAGAAAAGGACTCAGTGAGGCTGGTGACATTTGTAACCAGAAGAAACAGAAATGACAGCATAAGCACCGATTGCAGCCCCAGTGGGCTCTCCAGGCGAAGCTGACAGACATCAGCCTGGGGTACCCACCCAGACACACAGATGGGCTCTCCAGGCAAGGCTGACAGACATCAGCCTGGGGTACCCATCCAGACACATGGATGGAGCCTCACAGAGCTCCGAAGGACACGTCGGTCACAGGTGAACGCACCTCTTCCTCACCCACAAGGAACCAGAGCGGAGACCAAGTCTAGCCCCCAGAGCAGAGAGAGGGGACGGTGCATGAGTAGATGGCACCCAACTGGGTACCTGGGGCACGTTTCCAAATCCTCTCTAAAGAAGCCCATGTTCTCAGCCTAGATCTTAGAAAAGCCAAGCAAATAACTTTCCAAAGGCAGTGCAGTGCACACACAGTCATTTAAAAATCATGTTAATGTTCTGTATGGCCACCTAAAGCGAAGGAGACTGCTTCGCTTGAGGAGAGGCTGCTTTCGTGTTCAAATTAGTGGTGTCCTGTTCAGGACGCCACTGGATCCCCATCTCTGACACTCCTGCTGTATAGTTAGAACCTTCCCGAATACACGTGCCTCCATTTGGAAGAACCTGGGGAGCCTTGCCCAACCTGAGGTATTTTGTTTTAGTTCCAGAAAACTAATAGACCACACCAAAAATGCCACCCAGACCACAGCCACTGACCAAACAGCCAGTGAGGCAATGCGAGAACTTGCATTCCACGAAGCAAGCTTCCTCAATATTCTATGCTTTGAGCACTCAGGGAAACACAGGGCTGCCCTGCGGGGCAGCTGGCAAAGCATTGTCCCACTAAGAAAAACCCCTCTCCCTGGGACCACGTGGAATTCTTATCTCTGCCACCTGATCAGGGTAAACTATGTCCTAGAATGTGTTGCTACGGGCCCTCCCAATCAGATCCCTCTGTGGGCTTATGTATTTCAGAGATCTTGTTGTTGCTGTTGTTATATTTTGTATTAATAAGTTTTACATAAGAGTAATTCTGAAAACCTCCCCACGGGATCTTGTTTCATTTCTAACACCTGGCCTAAGATAGGTGAGGGTGTGTGTGTGTGTGTATGTGTGTGTGTGTGTGTGTGTGTGTGTGTGTGTGTGTGTATCAGGGTCTGTGTGTGTGTATGTCTGTGTGTGTGTGTGTGTGTATATCAGGGTGTGTGTGTGTGTGTGTGTGTGTGTGTGTGTGTGTGTCTGTATTATGTATATCAGGGTCTGTGTGTCTGTGTGTCTGTATGTATGTATATCAGGGTCTGTGTGTGTGTGTGTGTGTGTGTGTGTGTGTGTGTATCAGGGTCTGTGTGTCTGTGTGTATATCTGTATGTATGTATATTAGGGTCTGTGTATGTGTATTAAGGATCTGTGTGTGTGTGTGTGTGTGTGTGTGTGTGTGTGTGTGCATATCAAGGTTCTCTCTGTCTGTCTGTCTGTCTGTGTGTATGTATGTATATCAGGGTCTCTCTCTCTGTATGTGTTTGTGTCTCTGTGTCTGTATACATAAATATATATCAGGGTTCGTGTGTGTGTGTGTGTGTGTGTGTGTGTGTGTGTGTGTGTGTGTTCAGGTACTAGAAGAGTGAGATCCACACATGGCATTTTTTCAGAAACAAGGTCCAAAGAAACTTCCGGGGTTCATTGGAGTGGGAAGTGTGTGTTCCCCGCTCTGTACCCCACTGTGCACACGATCTAGAGGCTTCTTTCTCCATCACATGACAGCCTGTTATCTGTCTTTTCCCTTTGCTTATCTTCTCCTGGCTGAATTCCAGGGTCTTCTTGGCCAACTTATATTCCGGGCCCCACATTTTTAAGGCTTACAGACCAGAACCTAATCAGATCCCCACAGCAAGAGGACATTGTTAACAAAGAAACTCACGACTGGTCAAACTACAGAAAATAAGCATCAGCGGCCATGCTCAGCCACCAGTGGGACATCTAGATTACACGTCATCCCCCCAACACTCAAGAGACCATTAGAGAAGAGGGGGACGAAAGACGATTAGAACCAGAGGTCAGAGGGGACACGACAGCGTCTTCTGGACTCAACAGGACGGCTGCACCACGAGCTCATGGCAGCTGTGGTTGCCTACACAAGACCCACCATGTGGGTCCTGGGAATTGAACTCAGATCATCAGATTTGGTGGTAGATGCCTTTACCCACTGAGCCATCCGGCCAGCCCCATTGTTCTTCCAATTTTTCAGGTTATTATGCACAGGAAAGGGCTTCATCATGGCATCTTCTTACATATGTGCCTTTATCCTTCATTCTCTTCCATTCAGGACTCATTTTACTAGTTGCTTTTCTTTGGCTGTATTAAAATTTTTTGGAATAATACAATTTAAAAAAAATCAACATCTCAATTTTCCAAAGGCATTTCCCTCTTTTAAAGGCAAGTTCTCAAAGCTGATTAAAACAGCTTGTTGACAGCATAATTAGCACCTGATACTCCCTCCATAGTCACTCTTTTTTCTCTAAACAATTTATTTTTTCTTTAATTAATGGTCATGGGATATGCTTATATTAAAAGTATTATTAGTTCTTTAGCTGAAATTCAGATTTGCAGGTTATTTTTGGTATTTTTATTTAGTTAAGCTAGGGTTGGGGAAACCTAGTCAAAAGTCAAGGTAATTTCATTAAGCTCATTTGCTGGTGCAGTTTCAAGGCCTGCCTGCATACGGAGAATAAATGGATTCGATTTTGCTTGGTCACCAGAAGCAAGTTACTGTCTCTGGACTTAAGTTTTGTCATCACAGCTAGCAAAGGGGTTTTATCCCAGGTCTAAATGCTCTGGGCATTTGGGAGGTGTGAATGTGTTCCTTATTCCAATCCCGAGATACAGCTGTGCCCTGCACATCTGTCCATAATGAGCTGCGTATCCAATGATGCCTCCACAATATTATATCACCTGTGATGTCATAGCAGTTCCCCCACCCCCACCCTGCTCCTACACTCGTACTGGAAATGGAACCTAGAGATCTGAACATTCTAGGTAAGGATTCTGCCATTGAAATTTGCCCCTAGCCCTCTTTGGTTTATATTTCATTTATTATTTTATTTTATTTTATTTTATTTATTTATTTTTTTATTTTATTTTATTTTATTTTATTTTATTTTATTATTTTTGAGCAAGAGATTCAACTAAGTTGGCCAGGCAAGCTTTGCACTCACTCTAGCCCAGGCAGGCCGTGAACTTGCAATTCCCCTGCCTCAGGCTCCTGCAATCACGGGCTATGTCACCATGCCCGGTTTAGTAGCTGCCTTGACTTTCGTAAGTATACTTTATGAAGTCTGCACAGTGAGTAATTTTTGATTAACGAAACACTTCCTGGAACCTAGCTATAGCATTAAGTGACACACGGTCATCTTTCAAACAAACACTCCTTGGAGACAACCATCCTTTAAGAAGCAAACTCAGTAAAAGCAGTTCACCCCCCATCCCCACCCACACCCACACCCACACCCACCCACACCCACACCCACCCCCGGCATCCAAGCACAGAGGCCCAGCTGCTCACCGCACCATCCATTCAGTGTCTACAAAGTTTTCACAAAGGCATCTCAGCAGCCCCTAGCCATCCAAGCATGCTCGCCCAGCCACCCACTGCACCATCCATTCAGAGTCTACAAAGTGCTGGACCACGATGCAGGCACTTTCATGCATTACCTCATTTTCTCTTCACAATAATCCCCCATGGTAGAAAATACCCCTAATTTATAGACCCACCAGCCAAGACACAAAGAAACCTTCATAGCCTCTGACTATGCTCACTGCTGATTGGAGCAGAGCTACAGCCCTGAGTACCACACCATCCTGCCACGCCACCAACTCCTACATAGAGGGGCAAGAAACGGAAGGCAGGGCAAGGCAGGTGAACAGTTTTCGGACTCAGGCCAGGCCCTCTAACACTGTTCCCCAGCCTGTGTGTGTGTATGTGTGTGTGTGTGTGTGTGTGTGTGTGTGTGTGTGTGTGTGTGTGTTCTTTTAGAAAAAAGTCTCACAGCACAGCCCAGGCTAGCCTTGAATTCACAGTCCTCCTGCCTCGGCTTCCCAAGTGCTGAAATTATAGATGTGAACCACACATGCAGCTTAGAGGTTTCTCCTGTGAGCTATACCCATGATGGCAGATAGACCTATGTTAAGACACAAATAAAGCAGGGTTTAGAATCTCAGAGAAAACAGCATTTCTACCACCTCACAACTTCCATTTTGTCTACTGATGTCTATGCATTTTGTCTATCATTTAGACAACTTTTCTTGGTTTCTTGCTTTACACACAGCACTCCCTGGTCATGGCAGTCCCAGCTTGCCTGGAATTTAGCTGACTGGAGACAAGATACAAATTCTACTGCTGGGGAAGCGACAAATGGAGACGTGAGACGCTCCGGTTAATGAAGCAGATGCATCAAGGAAGAAGATAGACTGGAAATGGACTGGGCTATAGTGGGGTTGAGATGCGCTCGGGCTTAGGACCCTGTTAAGGACTCACGGAGGGAGCTGGATTCCAGCCGGACTGTGGAGAGAAGGATGTGAAAGGTTGGAGGAGGCAGTGAGGATCGCCAATGGTTGAAACGTCTCCAAGTGTCACATTGGAAGTGACATTGACTAAAATCTATGAAGAAAAGGAGCTTCACAAAGCGAAAAGAGGGGACAGTGCAAAGGAGTAATATCAGTTACGTATCTAGGGACTCAAACAGATCACTCTGCCTGTTGCCCAGGCTACAGCTGAAGAAGTAACAGGAAGCAAGAATGTGAAGGTCAGCCTGCTGGGGTGGCAAGGTTGCTCACTGGTAAGGCACATACCATGCAAGCGCAAGGTCTGGAGTCTCAGCACCCAGGTAAGTGTCTAGAGGCCTAGTGGCCTGCCTATAATCTTGGCCTCAGGAGGGAGAGACCAGTGATTCCTACATCAAACTGGCTATCTAGCCTAGCTGAATCATGAGCTCCAGGTTCAAGTGAGACTCTGCCTCAATATACACAGGGAAGAGTGATGGAGGAATGAATGCACCAGACATCGACCCCTGGCCTGAACACACGCATGAACATGCACACACACACACACACACACACACACACACACACACACACACCCATATGCACACACACAAATCCATATGCGCACATACAAACCCACATGCATACACACACACACACAAACCCACATGCACACACACACAAACACAAACCCACATGCACACACATATACACATATATGCACACACATAAATCCATATGCCCACACACAAACCCACATGCATAAACACACACAAACATACACAAACCCACATGCCCCCCCACACACAAACCCATATGCACACACACACACACACACACACACACACAAACCCACATGCATGCACATGTGCACACACACACACACACACACAGAGGTAAGAGAGAGAAAGAAAGTTAAGCTTGCCACTTAAGACACTGGAAAATCTGAAGGTCTTTGGGATGTTGTGGGTGTTTAGTGGAGCTGTAAAATGTGTTGGGTAAAACATTCATTCCAATCAACATACAAAGCACACATCCCGAGAGCCAAGTGTACCAATGCACACATATATATGTCCAAGGATGACATAGTTCCTCTTCTGAAGACGTCCTCACCTCACCAACCCCTAGCCCTGAGAGTAAATGGTGAATGCAGAGACTCACTGTGATTAAGGTGCTAAGAACAGCGGTAACTGAGTGCTAGTCCTAACCAGGGCATTTACACCACTCCCTCGGAGGTCGTGGACCATCCCAGAAGAGGGACAGACAGAATGTAAGAACCGGAAGACGGGGGGGGGGGGGGGGGGGGGGGTGGAGCTGCTGCACGATGCTATCTCCAGAGCATGACAGCCACCGTGGTCATGGCCTGCACAAGACTGGGCCCGCCAATTAACACAGAGATCCACAAGTGGACGATGTACAAAGAGTGAGGGACTTTGGAGCACTTGGTCCTAAATGGGGTCTTCATCAAACCCTTCCCCTCGAGGCTCAGGGATTTACTTAATAGAGGAGGCAGAAAGATTGTAGGGGTCAGAGGTGATGGATGAGTCCAAGCAAACAGTGTCTTCCAGGCACAACAGGACAGATGCACATAAGAACTCACAGGGATGATGGCGGCATGCACAAGTCCTTAACAGGTTCAAGCCAGACAGGGCCTCAGCACTGAGAGGGGGAAGTAGACGTGGGGTCCCACCCTTAACCAAGAGGCTACTTGTAATTGCTACCCTCTGGCAACTGGAAAAATCCAATATTCTCCACTGGAGTGTCCGTGGGTCTATCAACCACACCCCAGGGCAGGACCCATGCCCAGGAGTCGTCAGCCAACACACAACAACTCCATGGTTTGGTTTGGTTTGGTTTGGGGTCTTACTGGTCCCTTGATTTTTGGTTTTATAGGATTTGTTTTTGTTTTGAAGAGGGAAAGAGACTAAGAACATAACGTTGGGTAGGTAAGGAAGTGGGGAGAAGCTGGGAGGAGCCAGGAAAAATGGAAAGATTGGCCTGCGTGGCCTGATCCCTCCCTGCTGAGCAATTGGCTACCTGACTTCTGGGCAGTCATTGTATTCAATGACAAGCCCACCAGGTTCCAACGGATAGTTCCAACCCCATGGTCACGTTGCAGACAGTCGCACATCTATTTGAACCAGTTCCAGAACACAGGCAGGCTCCTGACTGCTTGGTACGTGGAGCAAGGAATGCTGGGTATTGTGAACCACTGTCGTTAGTCAATGTTGTTAGTCAGGTATGGTGTAACTTGCAGCCAAAAGCATTGCTGATAACCTGTGTGTCTCACAAGTAGTGAGTGTCCTTACATGATCATGAGTTACTGAGTTACTGTTAAACCAAAGCCAGGGCCCAGAGGTAAAAGCACCAGCACGCAAGCCCGACAACCTGAGTTCGATCCCTGGATCACACGCACGCACGCGCGCGTGTGCACACACACACACACACACAAATAATAATAATAATAATAATAATAATAATAATAATAACAATAACAATTAAAGTGTAAAATAAAGCCAGAAAAAAACAAGCATATTTGAAAAATGTAATCAGGAATATTGCATAAATCAAACATGAGATTTCTCTCACAGTTAAATGAAAAATTCTCTCTTCTGCTAAACCAATCCTTTTAAAGAATGTTTTGATGTTCCAACTTATATTTAGTATTTGAAAGGAACAAAAGATAATATAAAGTAACTTTACTCAGCTGGGCGGTGGTGGTGCACACGTCTTTAATCCCAGTACTCGGGAGGCAGAGCCAGGCAGATCTCTGTGAGTTTGAGGCCAGCCTAGTCTACAGAGCGAGATCCAGGACAGGCACCAAAGCTACACAGAGAAACCCTGTCTCAACAAAACAAAACAAACAAACAAAAACAAAAAAAGTAATTTTCTTCTTATGTTAAAACAAACACACTCCTGATTTATCAAGCACACATGTCTTTCAAAGTATGTAAAAGTTGTTCCTAAATTGAATATTTATGCTTCCTTTGGGAAATTTCTGACATGTGAAGAACTTTGAAACAGGCCTACACACATCATTTGAAAATTTTGTTTTGCTTTAATTCCAAAACTAGCTACAAAGCTATATAGTTAGCTGTAAGTTCTCTAACTTTAAAAATATAAACTCATCAACCTATTATACTCCAATATCCATCATTAAAGTGGTGGCGCACACCTTTAATCTCAGCACTCGGGAGGCAAGGGCAAGCGGATCTCTGTGAGTTTGAGGCTAGCCTGGTCTACAGAGCAAGTTCTAGGACAGCCAGGGCTACACAGAGAATCTGTGGGGGAGAGGGGGAGTCTGTGCACATCAAATTACAAGACTCAAGAACCTTAAATCCTTCTCATCTAAGATCCTGGGAATTTTAAAAGATAAAGTACAGATGTAGAGATTTTAAAGCATCAAATGTCTTCAAAATGTTACAATAATTTTCACATCACAACCGCATAGCCCCACAATCACCAGCTGGGTTTTAATGATCTAGTACTTCAGAGTCCGTAACTGTTCTCAAAATTGGCAAGGCAATTTTGAGTAACTATAATTGGTGGATAACACGGTGAGTTAGCTACCTGTGAAAAAAAGAAAACCAGCCAGTCGTGACCAAATTTAACTGCAAAACAGCATTAATGGGTGTAGAAAACAAATTTGAAGTGAGCTAATTTCAGCTGTCCAAAGACAGGGCAACTATGTCAGAAAAGCTTAAAATGTAAGGCTATCTTGTCACAGGTCAACAAACAAAAACAGGAACTTAAGTTGAAAACGCTGGGTTTTTTGCTTTTTTTCTTGACAACAATTTTGAAAACTAGCAGTCTAGTCTTCCATTGAAACCGCAGGCCTCTGAGCCCTGTTGGAAGAGAAATGAACCTTTCTCCCAGATAAGCGTGCGACGGGTCTTTCCCAAGTCAAACGGTCAGAACTTGGGGAACTCCAAAGCCATCGATCCGGGTTGGAGCAGTCAATCTAAATTTTACACGGGCCTCCCCCCATCCACATATTTTCACAGCTCTAGAATTTAATATTAACATTGCCACAATCCCTGTTTTAATTACCTTCCCTAAGACATAGATGACAAGAAGAAAGAAAAGCTAGCCACAGGCCTGGGACAGACAGCTACAGTCTCCCTTTGTTAATTCAAACGTTCCTTTCTGAGAGTTGGCGGGATTTCTCTTTCGCTGGGAAGCAATGCCAGGACCCTTCTCTGTGGGTTCTGTACACCTTGGAGTGAATACACAAAAACTTACAGGTTGCAAAAATGCATTCCTGTGCGCTTATGCTAAAAAACCATAGGTCACGTTTGCTACAACAGACCCGCACTACTATTATGAATCTATGTTTACTATTAGATTTTTAAAGCCAACAGTATTGTAGATATTTCTGTGATATTGCCAGAAAATCTAGGTACGGGGATACAATGACAACATTGTTTTAGCAGATGTAGGAAATTGTGGTAGTGCTGATATGTAAGGGTTTTCTGGCTTTACCCCTCATATTTCCTGTACAGACCTCCAATGCTATCTACCCCATCAACATAGCCAGGGGAAGAGCCGCCACCAACATAAATTCAGCCAGTTACTGTCCAAAGATATTGGAGCCGACAAAGTCAGGTTTTATCTGGAGAAAAAAGTATTGCGGAGCTAATCAATGATACGAAGGATTTTGTTGCTGGCAGACATGGCTTTATGTCATTTAAATTTTATTCTAAATATATGGCTTTCCTTCCCCTTTCCTGGGTAGGAGGACTGATCCCATGGGTTCTTAGATTTCCCCACCACGGCAGGCATTGCCTTCAGCTCACAGTTGGAATAAAACTAATAGAAATGTTTGTGGCAACTGAGAAAAAAATACAAGACAGAGAGAAAGAAAGAGGTTTGTGGTGAGTTACATATCCTTAGAGGTGACTCAAGAGAGCGGCAGTTAGGCCTGGAGGGGAGGGGGACAGAGAAAAAGCAGGGCTCCCCCTGAAAGAAAAGGGAAGCATCCAGAATGGAGAGGAACCAGCCACTCACCTGCAGTAACCACTGGCTGGTGAAGGGCAGCGAGGACGCCAAGAGGCCTGTAAAATGGGTAGACGTTTGCCCCTGGCCTCTGCCGCCCCTTGGCTTACAGTGGTCTGATGTTCTGATGAACCGTCCTGCATTGGAAGTATTGTTTACTAAATGTACTAGGGTAGCACGCTAACATCCTAGCTTAGCCTATACCAACAGGCTAAGAAGACTAACATCAGCCTGTGCCGGGGCACAGCCATCTAACTTGAAGACTAATTTATAGTGAAATGTCATGTACAGGGTGCTGTGCTGAGAACGAAAGGCAGGACAACTGTCTGGGTGCCACCGTGAAGTCAGAAAAATCCTAAGCCTGACCATTATAAATCTGCACTTGAGTGCTGAAGGCTGTCACGGGGGGTTGTATAATGCAGTCTTATTACTCGGACACGTATTGAACTTAGCACAAAACCTACCCAGGGGTGGACAATGATTAAGGCAAGTTATACTCCTTATATGAATGTATCTGTTAGAGATTTTCGTGTGCTACCTCAAAGATAGGTTCTCACACTGCCGCAGAAAAAGAGAGCATTAACTTATATTTCCTAAGTTCTTAGCCAGTTTCACATACTTGTTCTCTGGAGGGTTGAGGAAGGGCACACCCCCCACCCCACCCCCCAGCCTGCAGCCCATCCTATGACCGTGACTCCGTAATGTGATATCATCTTCGGCTTCCAGCAGAGGCAGCAGGTTAAAGCGGGCAGATTTGGGGTAAGTCTCTGCTCTACTGAGAAAAGATGTTCAGAGGCTTGAGTCCTCAACCAAAACACAATTCCCCCAAACTGCCAAACCCAGCGATGGCCAAATGGGCATCTGTGGTCAAAAGACTGCATAGGGAAATGAATGGCCCCGGAGCTGTCAAGGCCCAACTCGATGTTCAGCTTCAGGGAGGAAAGACTGTGTCTGGGTGCGGGATACGGCTCCGTGCTGGAGCACTTGCCTAGTGCATTCGTGAAGCCGTAGGTTCAATCCCCACACTGTGCACGAATGCACACACATGCACACACAGACACATACATAGACACACATGCACATACAGACATGAGGGGGAGAGGGGAAGGGATGACTACACCTTACACTCAGGAACAGCACACATACCAGCTGCTGCCTTGCACCGCCTGGCCCCGGGGTGTCAGCTGACCCCTGACTCCTCACTCTGCTCTATAGTCTGAATTGATCCACTCTGTGTACAAAAGCTGCTGTGTCTCTGGTGCTGTCCGAGGTTATACATAGGTGTACCTAGGACACTAAAATAGAATCTTGGGAAGTGGCTCTCCCAACAAGAACCTGACCTTGGCTTCACAGAAGAGGATTCAGAAGGAAGGACTCAGAGCAGTGATCATATACTCTCCGGAAGGAACCTGCTCAAGCCCACGTGCTGCTCCACGTAAGGATCTGATGGGCCCGTCAGCCGCCATCTTGTCCATCAGCATCAGCAGAGAGTTAGCATTTCATCTAACGTGACATCACAATAAGCAGAACTTGATTTCCTCCATCCCATAATGCTTCTCCTATGCTACCGACAGCCTCTGAGGCTGGTGCTCTTAATGTGAAGCCTGTGGATTCCTAGGAAGCCTTTAGAGAATACTTAGTACACACTCCCAAACTGAATATCAAATGTCCGTGTTCCTGTGTGTTCTTTTTCTAAGAGGGCCTTCCTTCTCATTAGATCCCAAAAGAATTGGTAACCCCAAAACTTATTAAGAAGCATTCCTTGGGGCTGGAGAGATGACTTATCAGTTAAGACCATTGGCTGCTCTTCCAGAGGACCCGGGGTTCAATTCCCAGCACCCACATGGCAGCTCACAACTGTCTGTAACTCCAGTTCCAGGGGACCTGACACCCTCACACAGACATACATGCAGGAAAACACCAATGCACATAAAATAAAAATATATCAATCATTTAAAAAGAAAGGAAGATTCCTCTAGCCAGGCTGGTGGCTCATGCCTATAATCACAGCACTCCATGGGGTTGAGGTAGGAGAGACACCAAAAGCTTGAGGCCTTCCTAGACTACAGAGTGAGCTCCAGACCCTGGGCCACTGAGTGAGACTCTGTCAAGGAGAGGGGAGAGGGAGAAGGAGAATTGGGGGAAGGGAGGGAAAAATTGAAAAGAAGGAAGTAAAGAGAAAGGAAGAGAGGTGGACAGATGGGTGGGGTGTGGAAAAGAGGCAGAGAGCTGTTCTAGAGCATAAGCCAACCCTGAGACACGCAGGTCTGTGGGGTTGAGGGTGGTCAGCAGGTACTTACAGAGTCTGACTCTAAGTGTCTGATGCTTTGTAGCCAATAGACCCTGAACCAGACCTCTGGTGAGAAGATGCGCTCTCGGTTTGGTCTTGATTCATCACGTCCTATCCTGAGAGACTGGAAGCCTTGGTGAAGGGAAATGTGAGGACCGGCCACTAAAGATTGTTTGAGAGTTCATGACAGTCACAGATCTTCTGAGGGCGGGAAAACGAAACAGGTGGTCTCAGGGCCACAGCTACTGCTACGCGGGTGTCATTTACTTTTGATGTTTATTTTATGATGTAAATCTGTCATTCCTATTGTGAGTGCCAGAGGCCTCTGGCTACGTCACTACTCCATTTTATCAAAAACGATACCTTCTCTCTTCCTTTAATATAATATTATCACTCACCAAGATCCCCAGTAGTTTCTGGCATGATCCCCCCATATTCTCCTGTAAATCTGTTCTTAATGACGACCTCCCAGTGAGTTGAAATAAACGTGTTCATGGGTCTTCAAACTTGGCTGGGTGATTCAAACTCCTGGCAAAAGCTGTTTGCTTATGGAGGGGAATTCTGGGGTACTAACTCATCGGAGGAGTACCGTGAGCACACAGCCTCCAGCTTTAGCCCATTCCTGTAGCAAACAACTGACCTCTCTCTTCGTTCTCTCTGTTGCTATTCCTTCGCAAGATAAGCTCTTGGATTGTGAGCCTCCAATCCCCAGCCTCACCCACAACACACACACACACACACACACACACACACACACGCACGTATGCACGCGCGCACACACACACACACACACACACACGAGCACACACACACGAGCACACACACACACACACACACACACACGACAGAGACAGACAGACAGACACACACACACACGACAGACACACACACACGACAGAGACAGACAGACACACACACACACACACACACACACACACACACACACACTCCAGAGACAGAGACACGGATAGACGGACAGTGTGTTTCCTCTACACCAAACTAAAACCTTTAATCTATAGTGTTTCCCAAACGATGACCTGCAGACCATCCACGTCACCGAAAATGTCTGTGCGTACTCCTGCCTGCCTCCTCCCTGACAGAAAAGATGGAGGGAGGCCACCTAGGACTCTGTAATTATTAACATCCCCCACCCACCCAATCCTACAGGTGCTTCTTGGGCACACACATTTGAGACCCCACGATTCAGAAGAATCATATCCTCTCCAGTTTACACCCTCACTTTTAAAAATGAAAACTGAACTATTTACACACGCACTTGGTCACCCCTGAGAGCGTCCCCTCGGCTTCTTCCTAAGACAGGTCATCTCTTCCCTTCCTCTGGCCCTTTGTCTCTCTCATTTTATTTTTCACCATGTTTTATTGTTTCTCTCCTCCTCCGTTAGAACTTTATTTTACTATAAGTGAAGAGCAGGTTCAATATGTTCCTAATGATTCTAGCAGCACCCCACAGTACTGTGCCATTGGACCAGTTAGCTCTCTTGGGTGAGTTTCCTGCTTTCTGGTTTTTTTTTTTTGTGTGTGTTGTTGTTGCTTGCTTGCTTTGCTTTGAGACAGTCTTGCCAGGAAGCTCAGCTAACCTCGACTCTCAAACCTCCTGCCTCAGCTTTCCAGATGCTGGGATTACAGACCGGCACCATCATACCTGCCTGGCTCCTCTGGCCTTTTCTATTGGCTGGTTCTCAGTCTATGTAAAGAAGAGCTGTGTCCAGAAAGCATTTAAGGGTTTAGCGTGCAGTGACACAGGTCTTCTAGCCTACAGGGTACTTGCTCAAGTCCTCAGAGCTCAGGGACTTCCTCCATCCTCAGCTGCTCAAAGGAACCCCGTCAGCATTCACAACTCTACACGGCCAACTCTCCCTTTATTGTGCCCTGCCCAAGGGACCCATCCCAAGCTGGGCAGGTTGGAGGCAAGGCTCGTCCTTCCACAAATTCCCTCACCCTCTCTTACTTTCTCCAGCTTTTAAAAATGTACGCATGCAGTTACTATAAGTGAAGTAAAATAAATTCTACTTTAGCATTTTGACACACAAAATGCTTTCATTTCTTTCTTTTTTCTTTTTAATTGGCCAGGCATAGTAGTGAATGCCTCTTTTAAAATTTTATTTAGCCGGGCAGTGGTGGCACATGCCTTTAATTCCAGCACTCGGGAGGCAGAGCCAGGCAGATCTCTGTGAGTTCAAGGCCAGCCTGGACTACCAAGTGAGTTCCAGGAAAGGCGCAAAGCTACACAGAGAAACCCTGTCTTGAGAAACCAAAAAAATAAAAAAATAAAATAAAATAAAATTTTATTTATTAGCCAGGCGGTGGTGGTGCACGCCTTTAATCTCAGCACTCGGGAGGCAGAACCAAGTGGATCTTTGTGAGTTCAAGGCCAGCCTGGTCTACAGAGCAAAATCCAGGACAGGCATCAAAACTACACGGAGAAACCCTGTCTCGAAAAATCAAAAAACAATTGTTTATTTTCATTTCATGTGCACTGGTGGTTTGCCTGCATTTATGTCTGTGTGAGGGCGTCAGATCCCCTGGAACTAGAGTTGTGAGCTGTCATGTGGGTGTTGGGAACTGAACCCGGGTCCTCTGGAAGAGCAGCCAGTGTTCTTAACCGCTGAGCCATTTCTCCACCCCAACGCCTTCATTTCTAACGGCTCACGTTTTATTCATCATAAAAGCAGCAGAGTGTTCAAACTTGCCGTCATACTTTTCTCGGCAGCATATTGTGCTTGCTGATTCGGTCATGTAAGTCTCCCTCGACTGATTTCTAGCTAACAACACAAGATCACTGAACAAAGAGGAAGAGGAAGAGATGGTCACGTAGCATATGGTCCTACAGCACGTCCATTATACAGGTCGACAGCTTCCAGTGACTTGAGCGGCTTCCAGAACTTCTGGAAATGCTACAATCTGCTCTTGCAAGCTAGCACGGATTGGTTTTAGAACACCACAGCAAGTATGCAGTTGGTACTTCCCAAAAGCAAGTTTTTTCTTTTCTTTCTTTCTTTCTTTCTTTCTTTCTTTCTTTATTTGTTTGTTTGCTTTTTGTTTTTAGAGACAGGATTTCTCTGAGCAGCTTAGGCTGTCCTGGAACTCACTCTGTAGACCAGGCTGGCCTTGAACTCACAGAGATCCGCCTGCCTCTGCCTCCCAGAGCTGGGATTAAAGGCATGCGCCACTATCATCCAGTACAATTTTTTTTTCATGAAAGGCACTGAAAATTCACCTTATTCTCATCTGTTCAACAAACAAGGGTTTTGTCAGCAGATTATGTAAATAACTAATATAACATTAAAAAAAAAGATAGAGTTTTACTATGGGTTTTTTGGCCTGATTAATCACCAACTCACTGAATGTATTTATTTCATGACATCATCTTCCATGAGGTCATGTATGCAACTACCCAGTTACTCCGACAATAAACCGAGTGACAATGCACAGCTCGTAGGGCTGCGGTGGGAACGAGGCCGTTACCTCACCAGGCTCTGCCTGCCTTGGTTTTCTTTTCTAGGAAATGGGGAAGAGGTCACTGCTGACTTCGGTTTTACCAGAAGCTAACTGGCAAGATAAGAAGGCCTCAGCTGACACCAGAAGAAGCCATCAAGCACTCAGCAACGCTCTGGAAATTTCTTCCCAACATTCCATTCCACAGGAAAAGAAAGGGGGAGATGATTGGGCACTTTCTCCATTCTAGTCTACAGGAAAAGAAAGAGAGGAGATGATTGGACACTTTCTCCATTCTGTTCTACAGGAAAAGAAAGAGGGGAGATGATTGGACACTTTCTCCATTCCATTCTACAGGAAAAGAAAGAGGGGAGATGATTGGACACTTTCTCCATTCCCTTCTGCAGGAAAAGAAAGAGAGGAGATGATTGGACACTTTCTCCATTCTGTTCTACAGGAAAAGAAAGAGGGGAGATGATTGGACACTTTCTCCATTCCATTCTACAGGAAAAGAAAGAGGGGAGATGATTGGACACTTTCTCCATTCCCTTCTGCAGGAAAAGAAAGAGAGGAGATGATTGGACACTTTCTCCATTCCATTCTACAGGAAAAGAGAGAGAGGAGATGATTGGACACTTTCTCCATTCTAGTCTACAGGAAAAGAGAGAGAGGAGATGATTGGACACTTTCTCCTTGCTAGTAAATCCCTTCCTTTGCGCTCCTCCAGAGGAACGCTGTCTGCTTCTACATGCCTACAACACCGTAAAGCAATGACTCTCAACTTGTGGGTCATGACCCCTTCGGGGGTCGCAAATCAGATATCCTGCATATCGGATATGTACATTACAGTAGCAACAAAATAACTTTATGGTCGGGGGTCACCACAACAGGAGGAACTATATTAAAGGGTCACAGCATTTGGAAGGTTGAGAACCACTGCTCTAGAAGTTGTTAAGAAGGTACTTTATGAAAATAGCATTGAGCTAAAAATGCCCACACCCTTCTACCACCGGAAACTTATCTCAAGGAACAAATTCAGGACAAAGGAAGATCCTCTTCTGTGTCGACTGTCAGTCACAACAGAGAGAGAGAGGGCTGCCCCCCTCCTTGCAGCAAGCACTGTCTCCAGCTACCATCTTGGTGTTTGGGGACTGGTAAGAGAGAGCTTCGCTGAATGGCTCTTAGACCACCTTCTGTAAAGCCAATGTAAGGCCATGTCATTTCAGGGCTTGCGTTTTTGATCACACAGATTCCTGGGCCACATGCCAGGGCTGTGGTACAATGCGTAAGAATTCAAGCTCTCCACATGGTTTCCAGGTCCAGCCAGAACCAGACTAACGACAGCTGTCTGTATCCTGGAACAGCAGTGCAGTTCCGAGTGCAGACTGTCCAGAGATGGTTCAAGTGGTCGGTGGAGCAGCTGCTGGGGTGACATGGCAGGCCAGACCAGAGGCCAGCTGTGGAGGAGGAATGGATTTTTCAGCTGTATCTTGCTAGCATTGCAACTAAAATATTAAAATTATATGATTTAACTTAAACTAGGCCAAGAAATAAACTGTTCTCTCTGCCTCAGATTCCAAGAACCTCTGCAGTTCCACCCACAGCCTTCAGACTTCCATCCAGATGTTCACAAACATCTGCAGATGCTCAAAAGAGCTCTCTAGGCAGTTGGAAGAGCTGGCGTGAGAAAGCTTAAAACACCGCTTTCTAACATGTCCTTTTTTTTTTTCACATGTTAACACTATAAAATGTCTAAACCCTGGGTCTCGTCTGTAGCCGGTGCTCAAAAACGTAAATCCCTTAAAAGGAATATTGTGTTTAAATAGGCAAGTTTGTAGACAGCTTGCTCTCAGGCCAGCAATCAGCTAATCATCTGTGTCCGTCACCAAGTCTTTACAAGGGCTGACCTTTGAGAGTTTATGGTAAGCTGGACACTAAGCTAAGCACCTTGTATATTTTATCTCAACAACCTTTTGAGGTAACGGTTTTCAGTTATTACTGCTGTTGTTCGAGCTGTCTTACCATTTAAAAAAAAATAGGAAGACTGAAGAATTTCAGTGACTTATCTGAGGTTCCCACAGCCCAGAAATAATAGAGCGAGGGTCCAACATGGGCTCCAAGTTCTTGCTCATCGTCCTGTGTTCTTTAGATGAACACAGCCTTTGTGGTCCAGGAATCATTATCCTGTCTCTCTAAAGGAAAGTCCGTGGAAACAACAGCCGTGTGGCCAAAACGGCTCGCTCTCGGCACAAGGGAAGCTCACGGAATGTTGGAAGGAGCTTTTCAGGGACAGAGACTTGCTTATCCTCCGATTCACCCTCCCATGAGGAAAGCCACCTGCGTTACCAGATGATTGAAAGTCTTCTTAAAATGGGAAAACCAGACACGGAGGTTTCCCACAGGCCTTTCTCTGCATCCACGTTGTACTAAGGGACAATGCTAGAGGCCCCAGAGGTGTCACAAAACAGTCATGAGTGAGCTTAAGTCATGGAGCAGAACTGCTCCAGATCGCTCCTACACCCTTCTGGAGCCCCTACGGCCCTGAAAGCCTCTGCCACCTCGCTGCCTCGACTACTGTTGCCCAAACGGTGCTTTTCACTGCGGCTACTAGAGTCTAAGGTTCACCACAGGATGGGTGTCCTTATACTTCTCTTCTCTCATGCACACCGTCTTAGAACCGGTGAGTGGTCATCCACTACTTCTTGCTTGAATATATCAAATGTGACATTAATATAGTAAAGTACCTAAAACCAGTGACATTCTGAGCTTTTGTTGTTGCTGATGCTGCTGTTACAACCCAGGCAATCGATGGACAGTTGAAACCACCTCAGAAACTAAATTTAATCTAGAAAGGTATAGAAAGGGACCATTAGCATTGAGGACAACTAGGTAGCAATTCTGGACCCAAATCTATACAGTTTTATTTTGATTTTCTTTACCTAGCTAGATAACTTTAAAACTGTTATTTGTGAAAGTTGGAGGGTCATTAGATTTTCTTTATCAAAAGCCACCATGTGGTGTTTAAAGTCCTCACACAAGCAAGCTCAGACACAGTCAGCCCCCCCAAACAGGCATTTTCTATATGCGAGAACACCTCAGAAATCAAGACAATCACATTTTTAATGTCTCGGAATTCTGCGTGACCGTCCAGGCTTGGTGGCACACACCTGTAATCCTTGCGCTTGTGACGTGGAAGCAGGCGGAACAGGAGTTCAAGGCCATCCTCGACTACAGATCAGCCAGCCTGGGCTACGCGAGACCCCCATCTCAAAACAAAAACAAAGCAAAAATGACAAGAAAACCTAATTGTGTCTTGTTAAGACTTTGGAGAGGGGATCCACAGCACACACCCCCACCTCTAAGTTTGGTCTATGCTTTACGACGGATTAAACGAGGTAACTACAATGTACAGCTTCAAGAAAAAGAAAAAGAAAAAAATCTCAACAAAATTACAGAGATTCCCGGGACACTGAAGAATCATTTTTAAAGAGACAAAAGCCTTACCTGTCATGGAACGCCAAACGGATGTCTCAATACCAAGATGACTGACTCCGGAAATCTAAACTGCTCCTCACAGCCATGTAGAAGTCGGTGTAGCTGAAGCCTGTCCCGGCTGTGAGGTCCTCCTGGGATCCACCTCTCCCTCTCTCCTCCCCACGGCTCCCAGTGAGTCACGTTGGAAGGACCGACGGCCGGCAACCCTGGACGGGGAGAGCCCAGCCCGAGGCAGTGGGCCTGGGAGCTGGAGGTGACGAAGGCAGCAGGAACAGTCCTCCGAGAGTGACAAAAGCGACTAGCAAGTTCCTGTGCAAAAGTGAGTTTCCTGTCACTGGCGTCTCCACAGAGGGGTTTTGTCTGTGTGGGTTTTAGGGGCGTGTGTACATGTGCACTTCCCTCCGTGAGACTGAAACCTACCCAGCCGAGAGGCAGAAGTGGGCTTTTGCTGCATGGCTGGATTTGTGTTGAATTTTTTTTTTCTTATTCTTCTTGGATCATTTCTCTCTCGCCATTCCCTTCAGTTTCCAACCCCAAGTCACCTACAAACAGGTGAGGGGAGGAAGCGAGGGAAACCGGGATGGTTCCATAAGGAAGTGAAACAGAAGAAAAAATAATTTCACTGCACTAACTGGTCTTGGTTAACTTCAGCTTAGATCAAAGCACCTTAAAACTTAACTTCCGGGCGAGGGACAGAGTCAGCGGGTAGAGTACTAACTTGCCTCGCCCTGGTTTTGATCCCCTGTGACGAACAGAACCGTATATGGTGGCGTACACCTGTGATCCCAGCATTTGGAAGGATCAGAAATTCAAGGTTGCCAGGCCCGATGGTGCACGCCTTTAGCTCCAGCACCCGAGAGGCAACAGCAGATGGATCTCCATGAGTTTAAGGCCAGCCTGGTCTACATAGAGAGTTCCAGAACAGCTGGGGCTACACAGAGAGACAGGGCGTCCTCAGCTACACAAGGAGCTCACGGCCAGCCTGGCTGGAGACAGTAGGTGGGTTCCCTGCTTCTCTCTGCTTTATTGTTAATGGACTGTGTTGCCAGTATTAGTAACAGTTTAAAAAGAACAGGCTGAGCCACAGCAGAAGCTCAAGCAACTGACACACGGCAGCACCTGTGCTGGGAGGTCCTGGACTCCGAGCTGTTTTCAGAACACCTCTGAGTTTCATTATTTGTCTGAAAACACGACTGTACTTGTCCCGTCCCTCTGCGCTAACCAGGTGCAGAGACCATCTGCAACAATGTAGACGACGGCCGAACCACCCAAGCCGGCCGTTTGATTCTCCTTAAGTATTAGCACCCCCACCCTCCTATCCCATGCCCCTGCACCCTAAGTCCTGAATCATTCATTGCAAATGCTACTGCCCAGGATAGTATCTTACTGAAAATGCCATAAGGACAAAGCCAATGACATTCGAGCCAACAATATGAAAGGGAATTCAGTGCTAGGGTGCAGCTAAGGGCACACCTGGACTTGGGACACTGTTATGACCTGATACTGGGTGGCGGGGAGAGGGGGAGGCGATGCACAAAACCCCAGGCAGGCAGAGTCTATCCTTACAACACTAAAACCCTAGGAAGGCTTGGAAGGCAAACAAGACATCTCTCAGGGGGATGAAGGAGAAGGATCAGGAATGCAAGTCCATCTCGGGGGTACACAGAGCATTTCTAAGCCAGGTCAGTTTGCGAGACCCTGTCTCAAAATTAAATAAAGAAAGGTCCTATGTTGAAATGAGGCCAAGAAAAACCAAATACAAAAATTCAGCTTAAGCCGGGCGGTGGTGGCGCACGCCTTTAATCCAGCACTCGGGAGGCAGAGGCAGGCGGATCTCTGTGAGTTCGAGGCCAGCCTGGGCTACCAAGTGAGTCCCAGGAAAGGCGCAAAGCTACACAGAGAAACCCTGTCTTGAAAAAAAAAAAAATTCAACTTAAGCAAGGGGTTGGTGAGGGTAAAACAGAAAGTGTCTGCAGTGTGGTTCCAGGAGTTCTGGCAGCCAGTATGAAGCAGAGAAACACACACAGAAAACTCGGCATGCACTGGGTAAAAATGTGCATGTAAAACCATGCTCAAGATAGTAACCCCAGCACTCGAGAGGCTGAGGTAGGAGAATCACCATGAGTTCAAGGCCAGCCTGGGCTACAGAGTGATACTGTTTCCAAAACACAAAAACAAACCAACAAAACTCAATACCTAGCTGGAGATGACGGTCTCCTGGCTCCCGGGTGCTAAGACCACATAGATGCTTTGCCTCTGGATTATCGAAAAGAAGACGTCACGGAGGAAGGACATCGCCATCCTTAAACAGGCAACAGCAAGTTTTGTGAGGTGAGTCCTCATCCGTCTCTCCAGGGCTAAGCTGATTTCATCTCGACACCCTAGGGAGCCCACAGGGACAGTTGTGACAGAGCACTGGTATATCATGTGTGTCTCACCAGGCTGTTCCAGTTCAACCCAGAAATGAAGACGGACTCCAGCTCTGCTTCGAGAAAGGCATCATCAACGGTTTTCCTCACCCAGTGTCTAAAAGCTTCGGTTCTCCAAAGCTTCAGAGTTCAAAATGATCCTCCTGTGGGGGAGGGGGAGGGGAACAGTGGTTTTTCTCGGGTTACCGGTGAGATGTGCCTCCTCTTGGGAGGAAAGAGAGCAGGACAGTGGCGTGAACCTCATGGACCACCTCTCCAGGAGAAAGTGTGGTGCTTCTGCCTTTTAGAAAACAAAGAGGTACCGCAGTGGGGCCCAGAAGCTCGAGGCCTCATCCTCTGCATATGGTCTTCACCCACGGGGCCATGCTCCCAGGTCAGGCAGGGTTGAGCATGTCCCAGGCCCCAGCACCTCTGCCCAGCCTGGAGGAACCTGGGAAGCACAGCCGCAGCCGGCTGCCAGGTTCCTCTTTTCCATCCCTGGGCTCCTTGGCTGACCACAATCCCTCTCTGAAAGACCTGCTCTTTCTGCCTGGAGGAATGGCACTTTCTCTCTCTCTCTCTCTTGTTCCTGTTCTTTTCACGGAGTTGAATGGGACTGATGAAGAACGGAGGAAGCCGGTAACTTACATGTACACATGACAGACACATGCACACACACAGCCTCCCTGGGCATCACTTCTCCCGCCGTAGTCCAGCCTGGAGACAGAGGTAGGGGGAAACACTGGGAGCTCTGAGTGACAGCCAAGCAGGAAGTCGGGAAGGAGGGATGGTCAGTAATAGAACGCCAGTGGTCCATTTTCTTAGTTTCAAGCACCCCTCCCCTGTGATTCCTAGGCAAATGTCGGAAGTGGTACAGTTAAGAAGCAAAGACTTGGGCCAGTAAGATGGCAGAGCAGGTAGACATCTTCCACCAAGGCTGACGGCTGAATTTGATCCCAGAAACCGCATGGTTAAAGGAGAGAACTGACTCCTGCACGTTGTCATCTGACCTCCGTACACGTGCCCACCACCACATACATCTCCATACATGTGCCCACCACCACATACATCTCCATACACATGCCCACCACCACACAGCCCTCCATACATGTGCCCACCACCACACAGCCCTCCATACACATGCCCACCACCACACAGCCCTTCATACACATGCCCACCACCACACAGCCCTTCATACACGTGCCCACCACCACACAGCCCTTCATACACGTGCCCACCACCACACAGCCCTCCATACACATGCCCACCACCACACATATCACCATACATGTGCCCACCACCACACAGCCCTCCATACACATGCCCACCACCACACATATCACCATACATGTGCCCACCACCACACAGCCCTCCATACATGTGCCCACCACCACACAGCCCTCCATACATGTGCCCACCACCGCACAAACCTGCTAAATAAACAAACAATAAAAATTAAGTAGTTAATTTAAACGAAAACATTTCAAAGTCATCCTAGATTACACAATGAGTTTACAGCCAGCCCGAGATACAGGAGGCCCTGCTCTACCCCCCAAAAAAGCCAAAGACTGTCTCAAAAACACCTTCAATTGATTTTAAATGCTCTCAGATAGGACCAAAGGAGGTCTTAGTGTTTCTTCAGTGGCCTCCGAGCATGAGGACCTCTTTCCTTAAGAATGTTTAAATAATGTGCCATCCGACCCTGTACCCTGAACTCCCGTGGAAGTGTGCTCTTGCATAGGCTTGCAACCCGCTGTAGCAGAGAGGCCTTATACATAACAACCTTCGGCAGGAGTCAGTTACTGAGCTATTTTGACCCTGTGTTTATGTTATACCTCTTTTTCTTAGCTTTACTGTGTTACCCAAAATTATTTTGGTTCAGCGGGGGATGTTTGTTCACACCAAATGATGCTTGTTAAGTCCCCACCTGATGAAACAACTTCCTGAAGGTGGGAAATACGCCCTGAATCTTGTCTTAACGATCTGAGTTTCCAGTCTGGGCATTAGCCATCCTGAAATTGTTCCCCAAGTGACAGCATTAAGACAAAATACCCATTCCTTCTGATTGGGAGATTTTTATGATAGGGACTATAAAATGTTAGCTCTACTTCAGAGAAAAAGATCTAAATTATGATGTGTCATTTTCAACGTAAAATTATACTCACACAAAATACTCTTTGAAATCCTAAATATTAAAAATATCTTAGAATTGCCGTAGGCTAGAAATCTCACGAATGACTTCCTCTGTGCCATTTCTAATTCATTACAAACCACAGGCTCCCTGACCAGATAAGAATATCACTTCCAACACTGTCTCATTTCCCTCTTACAGACAGAACCGTAAAATCATCGTCTCCCCCGCTGTTAGTCTCATCATCGATGTTTACATTAAGGTTTTAGCGTAACATAGCACATTGCTTTTTTTGTTCCTGTGACTATTGGGTTCTCAGGATTCTCCGCTGCCATTTTTTTTTTTACTCCAGTCTGTTTGCCTCATATATCGGCATTTATCAAGCAAATATTTACATCGTGGTTTTTTTGATTGCAAAGCTCTCTTCACAGCAGTGTAGTCTAGTTGCAGAAGATGAAGGCACCCAGAGGGGTCATTCAAGCAAGGGCTCCACAGGCAGGGTTCGCCTCTTTCTGTGAGGCTGTCAAGTAGAGCCGATGTAGTCAAATGACCGCTCCTCCTCACAACAGCCCCAGATGCTCTCTCCTCACACTGCAGATATTAATCAACAGTTTTTAGAGCGCTTACAAAATCCTTCAGGGACAGCTAGGCCGGCTGCAGACAAAGCCAGGATCTCTACATTCTAGGCGCTACTTGGTTTCGACACAAAGTAGCCAATTGTTCACCCACTGGATAGAGCAGCCCATGACTGGGCAAATCAAACCCTGTCTATAAAGATAAACACTGGAGATCTCTTTAAAGAAGAGGATGCAGGTCCCGAGAGCAAATCCACAAGAGAAAAGATGAAACGTGAGGAGAGTTAGAGCAGTATTTGGGGGTCCAGTGCATGAACGCCCAAGGCGCTACTGCAAACGCATGCCACGGGCACTGGTGCAGTCGGTTGGATTTGTCTATACAGGAGGAAGATGAAGAGGAGGCCTCTTCTGCCTCTTCTCACGCTCCCACTGAACCCGTTGCCTTGATAGGGATCTTCAGTTTGGGCACACACATCACAGGGTAACTGCAACCCGGCACATCTGCTCAGAGCCTGGGCTGTGCGCATTTCAGTTACAGGGCGGGGCACTCTCTTGCCAGTCAGTCTCAGAGTGACTGATCTTGGTGCGGTTCTGGAGGGAACAGCTTGAAGCATGCACAAGGGCAGTTTGGAAGTGTAGAGAAGGGGTAAGTTTGGGTTCAAACGAGACAGGTTTCAAGTCTCAACTCCACCCTGACTAAGAACAAGGTCCTGACCGTCCATCAGCGAAACAGGTAGATTCCTACCACGCCTGGACAGACTGTACAAAAACAATAAAAATAAAAAATGTGACTAGCCAGGTTCAGTGGGCAATGCCTACAATCCCCAAATCCCAGCAACAGGGAGGCTGATGTGGGTAGTTCCTTGTTTACATGGTGAGACCCATCTCGTAACAAATTAATTAGCTGAAGCTACATAGCACTTGGGATATGGCGGCTGCACACTCGGTGGGTGCTGTTACTGCCGTTCTTGTTTTCAGTGTTTTACTTCCTGGGGTCCTTTGACTCCCCTCTTTACCCCACCTTAAATAACAACTGTTGAACTGTAGGATTGGAGAAATTTTGGCAGTCCCCAAATCCTGGAGAGGATAGATTCACACAGGCCTATACATCACAAACAAAATTGCAATGTTGTATCTCCACGGTCCCAGGGCTAAAGGGGCCCAGAAACTTTCAAATTAACTTTCATAAATGCAACGATGAAATCTCTTACACGTAATCTGAGCGTCATGGAACATTCAAGAATATCTCCGGATGTCATCACACTACAACAAATGCTTAGAGTACTGTTTCTCTCATGGGGCAAATTCTTGCTGAATGTTGTGCTTGGCTGTTTATCGGACACTATACATGTGTAATTCAGTGATGCTTTATGGTACAGTGTGCTGATGACTAGGACAGAAAATAAAGCACATAAGGAAAGAGGTTGGTTGCTCATGTCAACGGGACAGCCGAGGGAGTCCTTGTGGGGAGGAAGGCAAAGTCTTTTTGGAGCCAGCTCGGGCCCTCTTCTGTTTAAGCGGATCCCTGACATCAGCGTCGATCCCTAAGGTAAAGGTAATTTTCTTGGCTGTGTGCTAGCTTTCCACATGCCAACAGGAACCGGCCTCCTCTTCTGTCGTGTCCTCTGGGCCCTCTGCTGTGAATGGCCTCCCTTCCCCTGCGGCAGGGGGCCCGGCTCGGGTTCACCCCACATCATCAGCCCTCCTCCGAACTGCGCTCCTCCCAAGCTCTGGGCCTGTCTTGAGTCTGTTCTCCGAATGAATCCCCAGGTCTTTTTCCAGTAACGGACTACTGGCTTGTGTCCGGTTTAGAGGAGCCAGAACAAGGGCTCAGGCGCCTCGTGAGCACTTCCCAGCCAGGGGCACAGGCTGCCTTCTTCCCAGCTTGCTCGACACCGACACCGTCTCTTAGAACAGTGTTAATGGCCACTGCTGTAGTGTTTGCTGAGCACCTACCAACCTGTACGAGTTTTCCTACCTAATCACCCCGACAGCGACGAAGGGGCACCGCATCAGAGTTATCTGTGTTTACAAAGAGAGAAACTGAGGAACGGGGGCTTAAGTGACTCGCACAGATAGGGTCACAAATACAATATGGCACAGCCTGACCCCAGAGGCCCTCTCTGAAATGCTGCACAATGACAGCCATTTGAATTTGTCTACAATCTGCGATGCCCTTGACTACAGGACACAGCTATATCCTTTAAACGCTGTTAATTCTCCCTCATCAGATGGCTACCTCCACCTCTCAAATTCTTGGGTCTCATCCTGAATTCAAAATGGCTTGTGAGGATCAATTTTAAACTTTAAAAACTTCTATTATAGGCCCGCCTCATGCCTCATGTCTGTAATCCCAAGACTGGAGAGTCTGAGGCAGAAGGATGGAGAATTTGAAGCTAACGTGGGCTATGCAGCAAAGCCCTGTCTCAAAAAAAACAAAAACAAAAACACTATTCTCATCACTGAGAGACAGGAGTTTCCATTGCCCCTTTAAGTAGCTCCCTCCCTCCCTCTCTCCCTGCCTCCCCCCTCCCTCTCCTTCTCCCCAGTCCTAATGCCTCTCATTTCCTGCTTAAGCATACAGAGCACAACTTCCAGACATGCTCATTTTTAGGTGCTATTTTGATGAGCTGTTGTCCCTATAGAGCCAAGCATGAGAAGTTTCACGTACGACCAGGTAGTTCTGCTGTGTGAAAATAGCTTCTTCTGCACTCTTGAAAAAGTTCTGGATGCTTACAGCATGCATTAATTCACACACAAGGCATGCCACTGCCTCTAGAAGTCACACGAGAGTAGAACCGCTGTGGACTGTCGACTCATAATCTCAACGGGTAGAGTTCTCATGTGAATAAAATGCATCTCATATGAATCTCCTGCCCCTGGTTAATTTCTTGTCTTAGAAATATCCAATAGCCGGGAGCTGGAAAGATGGTTCAGTGGTTTAGAGCATTGACTGCTCTTCCAGAAGTCCTGAGTTCGGTTCCCAATGCCAGGTGAGCATCGAGCAGCTCACCCTCCTGTAACTACAGCGCCAAGGGATATGACCTCTTTTGGCCTCTTAGGCAGGCACACACACACACACACACACACACACACACACACACACACACACACGCAAATAATATAAAAATGTCTTAAAAGAAATGCCCACTTGGTTAATATAAATGATAAATATTGAATCACTTAAGTAAAAAAATGAATTCCCTTTCTTACACATGTAACCTTCAAGGAGAGAAATCTCTCCAGAGATGTCTGTGTTTATTTATAAACTAAAACACAAGGAAATCAGAGCACATCCTGAGTTGAAAATAGCATTTTTATTTGGTTTTCTGTTGTGTGTTTGTTTGAGACAGGGTTTCTCTGTGTATCCCTAGCTGTCCTTGGAACTTGATATATAGACCAGGTTGGCCTCGAACTCATAGAGATCCATCTGCCTCTGCCTTGGGAGTGCTGGTACTGAAGGTGTGCACCACCACACCTGGCTGTATTTTAAGTACATGTAGCTAGACTAAAAGGTTTTTTTGTTTATTTGTTTTGTTTTTGGTTTTTGGTTTTTCAAGACAGGATTTCTCTGTGTAGTTTTGGTGCCTATCCTGGACTCACTCTGTAGACCAGGCTGGCCTTGAACTCACAGAGATCCACCTGGCTCTCCCCAGTACTGAGATTAAAGGTGTGTGCCACCACTGTCGGGCCCTAAAAGTATTTTTTACACAAATATCCAGAATATGTATAGATTTTAGGCCCTGCATGAATGTAGGCTTTGTTTGAATTAAAACGGTTGATAAACTCTTCTCCCTGGCAGGCAGCTGGCTCCTTCAGCTCTGTTTGCTTCAGGAAACGGTTTCTGTCTGACCTGCTTGTCAATCTGGAACAGCCTAGAGCCTCAGAAGACTGAGTTCAGATCAACCTACCCATTCTTTTTATTTTTATTTTTCCCCTGGCTGTCTTGGAACTTGCTTTGTAGACTAGGCTGGCCTCAAACTCACAGAAATCCACCTGCCTCTGCCTCGCGAGTGCTGGGATTAAAGGCGTGCACCACCATCACCTGGCTTTTATTTTTATTTTTAATCAATTTGCTGCTGCTGCTGCTTTTTTTTTTTTTTTTTTTTTTTTTTTTTTTTTTTTTTTTTTTTTTTTTTTTTTTTGCCTTTCGAGACAGGGTTTCTCTGTGTAGTTTTGGTGCCTGTCCTGGATCTCGCTCTGTAGACTCCTGGGTGCTGGGATTAAAGGTGTGTGCCACCACTGCCTGGCTCAATTTGCTTCTTAAAATTCAGCGCTGGGCATCTACCAAGGCCTTGTGCATACAAGGCACGTCATTTTGGTAAGTGTGTGAAATCTATTCTCTTTCTTGCGGATATAGCCATTGTGGAGAGAAATATGTACCAGAACATCTGTACTTTTTTATAAATTGCAGTTCAGCCTGTAGATAAAACACATAAACAAGTAAAACAGAGTAGCATGTCATCCAACTTTTGGGGACAGTCAAGGGCTCAAGGAGCAAGCCTCTTAGAGCAGTGGCCTCTGCTTTCTTCTGGAAGATACGCATCTCAGTCTTGACCACTATTGCCTCACTCCCAAGTAGACACTATCAACTCGGTATATCACAGAATATATCTTTAGCGACAGAAGGGTGTGTACACAAGGCACGGTTGAGGGAAACAAATATCAGCTAACCCTTTTTTATTTTGTGTAACTCCACTGAGCAAGTCTACCTAGGTTTCTTCTGAAACCCCTCAGTGTTGCTTCATCCCCGACACAGTTGCGTAACTAGCGATTTTATGGCCGTTGATTCTCAGAAGAAAATCTCTGAACCACAGCAGAGCACAGCAAAGTCATCTTCCTGTTCTTCAGCCTCTCTAGGTCATGGTTGTGTGATTCCAACCAGATGTGAATGGCAGCTCCCAGACAGACCCTCCCTTGGTGGGAAACGCCAGAGGTTCGGGGATTAAACCTATTAAAAATCCGGCCTTAGCTTTCCCTTCAGACGGGAGTCACAGCTGGCAAACTGTCCTGGGCTGTCTACCAGTTATCTTCTTCTGGGAAGATGAAGAAGCATTCAGAAACAAGAGAGCGAGGTTTTCGGGAAATTAATTCAGTGTCTGAGCTCAGAAAGAAAGAGGTAGTGGGAAATGCTTCATGCTCATTAAGGAAAAACATGTTTGTGGCAGGTGCAGCCAACCATAGCACGAAAGGGCTTCAAACTAAACCCGCTTCTTACTTATTATTATTACCTAAGTTACTGTGACTGTGCATATTTCATCATTTAGAAGAAAAAGAAGTATTCTCGTAATTCTCATAAATGGGCACTGCTTAAAATGCGTTTAAAATTTCAAGAATAATCAAAAATACCTGTCCATTTTATTTCTTTAACAGCATAAGTCTTTTTTTGAAATTGCTATTAAAAATGGCTTTTCCAAATAAGACTTTTTATTTCTTAAATGTGTGTCAAAAAACAAACCAGCTTTTCCCATTTGAACAATCTATCGATATGATGTTCATTATCCCAAATATAGTGGGTTTTTTTGCTAATTCTGGTCTTTTCATCTTTTAATTATAAAATGTTTTACATTTCTTACAGGTACTTTGAAAGGATTATATTAACGCTCCTAAGTTTTATTTTAGCTTACCTTAAATTTTCCTTTTCAATTTATAGTTCATTTTTATAAATATCACCAGAATTGATCACCTGACAAGATCACCATAAAATGGTGAAAACCATTCTCATCCTCTGATCTTTGTTTTGTAAATGAGAGATCTGAAACTCAGAGAGGCTGAGCAACTTACACAAGACCACCCAGCCAAAGAGAGGGACACCAGGATCACTTGACTCCTGTCATGTCTGCCCTCCTTAAACCAAACGACTTGTCCAAATTAGCTCTTTATTTTTTTTTAAAGATTCATTTATTTATTATGCATTCAGTTTTCTGCCGCCATGCACGCCTACATGCCAGAAGAGGGCACCAGATCTCATTATAGATGGTTGTGAGCCACCATGTAGTTACTGGGAATTGAACTCAGGACCTCCAGAAAAGCAGCCATTGCTCTTAACCTCTGAGCCATCTCTTTATAGCACAAGAGGTCACACTGAATAGGAAAGAGAGATGCAAACTGAACTTTGACCTCTTCGACAGATGTCATAGACTTAATTGTATAAAGGTAAGTTATGAAGTTACCTGTTCAGTAAAATCCAAATTTTTTTAAAGATTTGTTTTGATTTTTATTTGTGTGTCTGTGCATGTGCATGCATGCATGTGTGTCCCTGTGTGTGTGTGCACGTGTGGGGGGGGGAGGCATTGAATCACATTGAAGTGGAGTTATAGGCAGAACAGCAGACCAATCATGGAAGAACAGCACATGCTCATAACTGTTGAGCCATTTCTCCGGCCCCTGACCCCTAATTATATGTGGAAATAAAAATGCATCTATATGTCTGAAGGCTAAGAATAATTACACAGAACAGCAATAGGTAACATTGGAGATCATTTCATTTTTTTCCTCCTTAGTTTTGTGGACTCTGCATACTTTTGGTAAATCATTGAGAACAAACTCCACAACAAGAAAGATAAATGTTGGAGTCTGTGTTTAATTTAGTGCTGTCTGCATCTACCTCGTTCTCTCTGTGATTACTGTATTACTGTATTTCATTTCACTTCTTTCTTTTGGTTTTTGGTTTGGTTTTGTGGGGTGTCCCTGCTACCCAACCTGGGAATTTTATTTTTTTCAAAAAGGCAGGTGTGGTTTCAATGTATAAAAATAAAAAGAAAAAAAGAAAGAAAAAACAAAAACTTGGGGCTGGAGAGATGGCTCAGTGGTTAAGAGCACTGGCTGTTCTTCCAGGGGCTCCAGGTTCAATTCCCAGCACCCACATGGCAGCTCAACTTGTCTGTAACTCCACCCTCACACAGACACACATGTAGACAAAACACCAATGCACATAAAACTAAATCATTAAAAGTTGAAAAAAGAAAAAAACTACTGTGAAATCAGCAGTGCAGTATTTATAGAATGTGTTTTTCCATTCTGGCCCACATAGCATGTAGGGTAGGTTTTTGAGAACTCAATCCCCAAAATTCATTTTTGTGGTTCTCATCACCTCTACACCACCTTAATGTTTAACACGGTATACCACCTGCCCAGTCCTAATTTCTTCTTTTTCTTGCTAAAAGAAACTCTATTTAAAGATGTGAAAAATGCCCCATATCAGGAGTTGAATCATGTTGTCCAGTCAAAGATGATAAAAAGAAACCTCTACTTCTTGGCTTCCCAGCTTCCCTTGCAGCTAGGAATGTCAATGTCACCCAGTTGACATAAAATGTTGGGGGAAATCTTCTTGCTTGCTTCTTAACCAGTAGAACCCAGGAGATGTGGGCAGGAGGCCCTTTCTTTTCTTTCTTTCTTTTTTTTTCTTCTTGCTATGAGGGCTAAGTGAGATGTGAGGTTCCAAGGGCTGGAAGGACAAGCGTACTGTAGAGACCCAGCAGAAGCCTGGCATTGCTGACCTGTATACCACCTTTTATTCTTTTTGTATGTGAGATGATAAAATAGCTCAATTATCTAAACCATGTTTTCTTGTTCTCATAACTGAAACTGAATGCCTTTTAATGATGTAGTTATAATAGCAAAAAAAAAAACAAAAAAACAAAGATTTGAAGTTAATGCTATCAATATCTTACAAAAGAACTTAGCCAAACTCCAGCCTAAATAACCAACAATGTAGAATGATGTTTAGAAATGGCTAGATTATTTTACTGGGTCACTGTACAGGTAGGTTTGGTTGTTTTGTTTGGAGTTGGGGTCTCATGCAGCCCAGGCTGGTTTTGAATTCACAGCCAAGGGTGGCCTTGGACTTCTGATCCTCTTGCTTCTACCTCCTGAGTACTGGGATTCTATTCATGTGCCATCCCATCTGCTTTTATCTAATGCTGGGGATCGAACCCAGGACTTCGTGTGTTCTAGGCAAGCTCCCTGCCAACTGAGCTACATCCCAGCCCATGTATAAGCATCTGAAAATAATATTCAGGTGCTGAGTAGTACAGTTAGTCAAGCTTAGTAGTACAGACCTTTCCTAACATGTGCAAGGGTTTGATTCCAGTACCACGGATAATAATAATAGATAATAAAAAACTATCACAATAGTTAAGAAAAATCATATGCCTTATAAGAGCTGCTTGGAAAATGAGACGACATGGAATAGTCAAAACATAAAAGGAGACGGGTCTGAGATCACGTTTCCCTGCAATGACAATGTTTTCAGAACTTTCAAGAAACCACTAAAGGAACTGTGTCGGGAGATAGGATTGGTTGCCCATTGCCTGCTTCATCCATCACTCCATTTTCTAAATGGTGAGCCATTTAGGTGAGACTACATTTTTTACATTAAAAAGTGTCAAATAACTGGGCATGATGGCTCCTGTAATTCCAGCACTTAGGAGGCTGAGGCAGTAGGATCACCGTAAGTTCATGACTGGGCTATATAGAGAATTCTAGGCCAGCCTGGGATACAGAACGAGATCCTGTCTCAAACAACAAAACAAAAACATGTATACATATCTATGTTTAGAATAAAGTAACTCTGATAAACAAAAATCCCTTTTTAAATCCCTAGAAGAATTTTGATCAAATTTAAGCAAATGTTTCGCTCCCTCCTACCTACAAGACAATGCCAAACTACTTCTTAGCCCATGTTTTCTGCTTGATCCTCCACCACACATACTATCACAGCCACTTCAAACACACTTTTTCTTGCCTCTGTGCAGGTTCTTGGCACAGCTTAAAAGGCCTCGCCTTCAGAGCAATTCAAAAGCTAAAAGAAAAGAGTCTGAACATGTCCATCATAAAGAAAGGATGCATGCTTGATTACTATACTTAGCACAATTGTGTGCATGTGTTGAAGTACTGCATGCTACCCCATTAATATGCACACTTTAAATATTGTATGTATCAATTTAAAATCAATTTAGCCGCAACCCATCCTCTGCCTTTCTCTTCTTACACGTATCCCGTCAGCTTCCAGCCTTCCGTCTTCTTGAGACCAAGAGCCATGTCTTTGATTAAGTTGCAGAGTTCTGATGGAGAGACAGTTAATGATACGACCAAACACACCGCAACCACACAGACCACGTTGGAAGACTTGGAATAGGGGGTGAAGGAGATGATGACCTAGTTTCTCTACCAAATATTAATGTAGCAATACTAAGGAAAGACAGTTTGGGAGAGCACCCACCACACCGGCGACCTGCCCCTCTGAGGGTGGTGAGAACACAGGGAAGAGCTGAGGACGTTGGCATCCCCTGGAGGAGCAAGAATTCCCCGATAGCTGAGCAAGGAGCACTTTTGAGTTTATTCTGTCTGCAAACTACTTAGACACCAAAGGTTGGCTTGACGCGCCACGGCAAGGCTGTGAGCAATAGCACGATGGAGGGAACTCCTGAGGACTCTGGCAAAAGCTCCAGCATCCGAAGCTGCCTTATGGGACAGCATAGAAGGCCTGGTGCTCAAGGGTGAAAAGCTGTGCCTGGCACTGTGACACCATAAGGACAGGCTTCAAGTGCCAGCAAGTGCACTGCTACATTTTGTAATTACGAACATTAGACACGCAGTGGGCAGATGAGCAAAATAATAATATAATCAGTCATTTTAGCAAAACAGTGCCTCATCAAATGTGCGATTTAAGAAGAAATTATCCACCCCCTCATATACATGTTTAACTCCCTTTCCTTAGCCATACGACATTATTTTTAACCGGGCCGCACAGAGCTCAGGGTGAAGCCGCCACATGGCACAGGTCTGGAATTACAATAGGAAGGAAGGAATACACTCCACCCCCTCACTCACTTCCTCCACCTCTAGCAACCTCCCCCACTCCTCCTCCCACAACCTTACCCCCACCCCCCATCCACTCCCACCCACCCCTGCACCACCCCCACCACCCCCCACCCACTCACCACCACCACCACCACCCCGCCTCAAGCAACTGCCAGGGGAGTCTCCCATGAGAGCACTGTTCTCCCCTTCCTACCATCCTCCTTTGGAGGTCAAGTTTGAGCAATGACCTTGACCATGAAGTGAAAACCACAAAAAACTCAGAGAATTGATAACCAAGCAAGTGGAGTCCCCAGAGTCCATGCCACATCTGGTTTTGCACGTAGCGTTTTATTCCAGAAAGAGAATCATACAACACATGGTGTTTTACAGTTTAGTTTTAGTTTATTTTAACCACTTGGTACAATGCAGAAATCTCTTCAGTTCTGGAAAACTGACACGGCACATCCGTTGAGTTTCCACAGTATCCCACAGTGGGAAAGTTGAGTTCATTTACCTGGTCTACCACAATGTCAACTCAGTTTTTGGCTATTATAAAGCATTGTACATGTACAAAACAGTGTAATGCTTGAATGGAATTGTGCATGAGAAGCATTCCTGTGGAAACCTGGTTTTATTTACATGCCTTGGTTTCCTCAACTGGAAATGGAGTACCTGACATATTACTGAGAGGACTAATGAATTAGTACATACCAGCCACCCCCTTTGCAACTCACTATTTCAATAAATAGTAGCTACTGTTTGGGCTACTATTTTGGTGACTTTAATGACAGTTTTCTAAAATGCTTTTGTATTTAAATAACCCTTAAACAAGTCCCTCACTTCATGTACACAACCCTCACAAATGGGCCCAAGCTCCCCATCACCTGCCCATCTCGATAGATATGAAACTCCCCATCTGACGACAGAAAATGAAGACTGCCAACGAGAAGGGAAGAGCGTCACACAGGAAATCAAACCGAAGTGCCAGCTGCAGACACCCAACAGACTCTAAGCAAATAGGAGATCACAAGCAAAGGATTCTGGGTCTTCGTAAGCCTTGCCCTACTGCAGCTCCCAAGCAGCAACGGAGCAAACCCATCTGATCCCACCTCACAAATCTGCTGTTCCTGTTAGAAGTCAGTGGGCTCCCAGCCCTGGGGCAGGCCTCAGGGAGCCCCTGCTGACCTCAGCGAATCTGAGATTAGTCTTGGGTGGCTTTATGCTGTTACCCCAAGAGCTTGGTCCTTGTGGAGCAACAGTAGCACAGGAAGATTGCTCATCATTTTCATGATGAGGAAACGTGTCTGTGTCATGATAACAATCATTGAAACCCATCAGAAAAGCATGTACCGCCCTCAGAACCATGAATTCCTCTTAGTTCTTCTAGTTCTTCCAGAGTGTTGGCCCTCTCTTGTACAGAAGGCTGGGAGGTTTGGGCTTTTGGAGTTTGTTGTTTTTGTTTTGAGACAGGCTTTTTTCAGTTTTGTTCGTTTGCGGGTTTATTTTTTGGATCTTCTTGACAGAGTTTCCCCAAGTTACCCAGGCTGGGCTTAAATTTGTTGTTACACAGCCCATGCCTCAAACTTGTGGTCCTCCTGCCTCAGTCTCCTCAGTAGCTGAGATTACAGGCCTACACCGGGTCTAACAGTTGTATATATTTCTGAACAAATAATTCACCCCACATTACTTTGTATTATACTTTTGTAAATACTTATTGTAAGTTATTTATAAGTTTACAAGTTAAATGTTGTTATAAATTAAATGCTTAATCATTTTCTTTTCCCTTCCTCTCATTTCATTTATTAGAGGCAATTTGATTTGAATTCAACACTGAGCACCAGCTAGACACAGCCCAGACCCCTTCCTCCCAACCAGACTGGCCCTGAAGAAAAGTTCTGGGAGGCAGAGGAGAAGGCCAGCCTTCCCTGTGGCCTGCTGTAGAAACACAGCGTAGCATCTGCACTGACTGGGGATTTTAGATGCAAGCCCACCACAGGGAATGCAAAAAGTTCACTCCGTGGGAAAAAAGTAAAAGTCTTAAATTACTCAGGCCTCTGTGACCTTCACACCTGTGTCTTCCACCAGTGGCTACCATGATTCATTGATGAATCCTTCTGTCTTTGACTAGAGCTGAAGAGGGAGCTGTGCTTTTTAGATTCACCTTGGAAATGTTTTCAGAGCTTCATGCTCTCACTGCTTAGATGCTGAACAATGATCCAAACAAAGGAAAAAAACATATAAACATAGAAAGGAATCTAAGAACCAGTTCTGGAAGTAATAAAGACAGATGTTCATCACATTATCAATGAGAACCTGAATAAGCAAGATTGTCCAGCAAAAACCAAATGTTATTATGTGTCTTGTTAGGGTTTCTATTGCTGCAACGAAACACCATGACCAAAAAGCAAGCTGGGGAGGAAAGGGTTTATCTGGCTTACATTTCCAGATCATATTTCATCATTGGAGGAAGTCAGAACAGGAACTTAAGCAGGGCAGGAACCTGGAGGCAGGAGCTGATGCAGAGGCCATGGAGGGGTGCTGCTTACTGGCTTGCTCTCCATGGCTTGCTCAGCCTGCTTTCCTATAGAACCCAGGACCACCAGGCCAGGGGTGGCCCCACCCACCATAGCCTGGGCCCTCCTGCATTGATCACTAACTGAGAAAATGCCTTACAGCCGGATCTCATGGAGGCATTTCTGATGACTCTAGCTTGTGTCAAGTAGACACACAAAACCAGCTAGTACATTATGATGCATATTAAAGAGGATATTTGTAACCATTACAGTCACTTTTACAAACATCAGAAAAGACCTTTTAGGGCCAGTGAGATGGTTCAGCGGGTAAAGCGCTTGCCACAACACAATCCTGAAGACCTGAGTTCTATCCCTGGAATCCATGTAAAGGTGGAAGGAGGGAACTGACCTCACAAAGTTGTTCTCTGACTTCTGAGTGTACCCACCCACATACACACACACACACACACACACACACACACACACACACACACACACACACACACAATTAAATATATTATTTAATATTCATTGCAAAAGTAAAGACAATTGCATCTAATAAACTAATATTCACAATTTTAATTATTTACTATTAAAAATCAAACACTTTATATGCACAAAAATATGAAGCAAAACATTTATCACTGGCTCAGGGGGTTTGTTTTATCCTGATCACAGCACATGCTATTAGCCACAGACCCGTGCTATACATTAGCTCATCCTGTATTTCTGTGGTTTGTGTCCTTTGGCCTATATTTCTCCCTTTCCTCCCCCCCACCCCATCCATGGCAACACTGCTTTATTCTCCGTCTCTATAAATCTCACTCCCCCCCCCCTTTAGCTCCACACATCATTGAGATTGTACAGTGTTTTTCTTTCTGGTCTGTTTCATTTAGCCTAATGGCTCCAGGCTCACCCGCATTGTGGCAAAGGGCTTTTTAGAACACTGCCTAATATTCCGTTACATATTTACAACTTACTTTTTCCGTGTCTCAATTTCCATTCACTGACGGACACTTATTGTTTCCATATGTTAGCCCGCGCTGCAGTGAGATGGGAATGCAGATGTCTTCGCAGAGTGGTGATCTCATTAACTTTGGGAATATGCCCAGAAGAGAGAGGGATGGCTGGGTCCAATGGAAATCATATTTTAAGTTTCTTTAGATGCCTACAACTATTTTTCCTAATGACTGGCCAGATCTACAGTCCCACAAATGGTGTCCAAGGGCTTCCTTTATCCTCCCCATCTCCAATCCTTGGTATTCCTTGCCCTTTTGAAGCAGTAGGGGAGGCATTATTTGACTTGGTTTGGGGGACGGGTTCTCACTCTGTAGCTCAGGCTGCCTGGAACTCCGGGTCCTCCTGCCTCGGCTCCCCAAATGCTGGGATTATAGGTGTGCCCCACCTATAATCCACCACACCCAGTCTCCTGGTGTTTTTGTATCACTCAATGTCTTCCCCCACAATCACTTACTGCTTTCATAATCATAAATAAGTGAAGGAGCCAGTGGCTCAGAACCACAAATCTGTGCTTTGGTCTCTTGTCCTTGTTTCTGGAGAGAGGAAAGAAGAAATGAGAAAGGACAAACGGGAAAGGAAAAGGGCAAGGGAGGAGGCAGTGAATGCTGAGAAAGGCAGAGGGAGGATGGGCAAGACATGAGTGCGCTGCCCAAGCTCCCCCAGTGAGCACACAGGGCCCTCACCTCCTTCAGATCACATTCTAAAATTGCTGTGGGGTTTCCACAGATGAATCTGTGGAGACACAGAATTCTACCCCTAACATCCATCTAGATTGATGAGATACTCTGAAGCTCAGACCAGATTTCATCAGACAACATTTAGCTGCTTTTCTGACTAGGTTACATGTAGACTGTCCCCCACCATTATGATAACGTGCCCTAGCCCTGTGGCCTGGAGGGACCTGCCAAAGGGTCCAAGACAGCCTCGGGGAGCTAAGTCCTGGGCGCTAGGGGTGTAGCTGGCAGAGTGCTTGCCTAGCATGCATGAAGGCCTGGGTTTGATCCCCAATACCTCATAAACCGGATGTGGTAGTACATGCCTGTAATCCAGAAGGCAGGAGGACCAAAGGTTCAAGGCTATCCTTGGCTATGCAGTGAGTTTGAGGCAAGCTTGGGCTACATGAGACCCTATCTCCTGAAACAGAGGAAGGGGACAATAAGTGACTCAGTGAGATGAGTATTTGTCACGGAAGCCTAACACTCAGGACCCCACGGTGGAAAGAAAGAGGAGGCTTCTGAACAGTCCTCTCACCTCCAGACCCAGCACTGCCCTCTGGCCTGTGGACACCCTTAGTCCACGTTACTACCTGCCATTGACCTCTGAAGATCTCTCGTCCTCTTTTTAAAGTCGTGAGTATTTGCCATTGATTGTTTCACAGAATAGCAGTGGATGCATCTTCTGGCCTTTGGTGTGTTCGTTTACTTAACACTAATGCACCCTGCAACGTCCTCAAGTGAACTGGCCCAGATCTACAGGAGAGTCTGCATCCAGAGACAATCACCAAGTGTCCTGTTTCACGTTCTTCAGGGACCAGCAACATTCCAGCAAGTATGCGGCATGTAAGTTGCCCTCTTCTGGAAGCTGGTAAGGTCAGTCCCCATCATTGCAGAATGAAACAGAAACTGTGTGACCATATCAGAAAAAACAATTCTGTCACCTTCTCTCACCCTCTTCCAGCTGCCATGTTGTAGGGGACTCTGGCTACACTGGGTACCCAGGTATGGGAGTCCTGGAGGTTGGCTTGGGCTAAGGTCTTGGGCCAACAGCTAGACTTACTGATATGTGACTCTTAGGGTAATTCTAGAGCCTGCCCTAAGTCCTCAGTTTTCATCTTCCCATGAGGCCTCAGTCACCATGGAGAACAGATGAATTACTCCCCCTGTGCTTACAGTCTCATGTGTCTTATCCAAATTCCAGACACACAGAATCTATGAACGTATAAAATTTTTATTTTATGACAGTGGGTTATTGGGAACTTTATTACACGGCAATAGATAACTGGAACAAAATTAGTTCATGCTTTCAAGTGACTGTACAATATTTTGTGGTAAGACTATAAGATCACCCAATCGAGGATGCCCCTTGTTCTCAATTCTCGCTACTGAGAACATCAATTACTGCAATACACATCCTTGAAGATAAATGACTTAAGGGACTAGAGAACTCAGTCAACAGTAAAGAATCTGGGGACTGGGATCCAAACTCAGGTCTCTCCCCACCGCCTCCCCCCCCACACACACACATGGTTTCTCTGTGTAACAGCTCTGGCTGTTCTGGAACTCGCTCTGTCAACCAGGCTGCCCTCAAACTCAGAGATCACCTGCCTCTGACTCCCAAGTGCTGGGATTAAAGGCATGCCACCACCGCCTGATTCCAAACTCAGGTCTTAATGGTTACACTGCAAGCTCTCTTAGCCAGTCCCCTAGAATGTTTTTTCTTAAATCCTTTCCAATAACTCTACCTCTTGGATTTTGCTGAGAAATTCTGTAACTTTTACTTCCAGATTTTCCTTAAGTCTCAATTAGCTTAAGAGTTTTTATTTAACATGTATCCTGCATATTTCCAGTCATAGCATCATCATCATCTGTGTATAATACCTTGCATATAATATGTGTGTATTTATATGTGTATGTGTGTTTATATATATGTATGCATGTGTGGTGGTTTGAAAGAAAACTGTCCCCAAAGGGAGTGGCATTATTAGGAGGTGTGTCTTTGTTGGAGTGGGTGTGGCTTTGTTGAAGGAAGTGTGTCACTGTGGAGGTGGGCTTTGAGACTCCTATATGCTCAAGATATCACCCAGTGTCTCAGACCACTTCCTGTTGCGAGTCAAGATGTAAGAACTCTCAGCTCCTTCTCCAGCACCATGTCGGCCTGCATGCTGCCTTGCTTCCCGCCATGACCACAGTAGCCTGAACCTCTGCAACTGTAAGCGAGCACCACAGTTAAATGTTCTCCTTTATAAGAGTTGCCGTGGTCATGGTGTCCCTCACTGGGACACCGAGAAAGACTCTGAGTCACTTCCTGGCTCTCTTAGTTGTACAGCTATGGTCCAACTATTTCATGTCCTTTTTTTTCTCCTATCTGGAAACATGAGGTTTTTCTCTGACATGCAGGAATTTTGCCAAAACGTTTATGTGTATACTCTTCTCCCACGACTTGCCTACAGTTGAATGAACACTTACAATCTGCAAGTGCTTTGCCTGAAAATACTGCATCTTCCCAGACACTAGCCCTGTTAGCTGATATCTGATATTATAAAGCAGCCTGAAATGAAATAAAATAAAATGCAGACTTAGCCTGGTCCTAGCATGTGTATATTGAAATGTCTCACTTTGCACTTTTTATAAATATGTATACTCACCAGGTATCTATTAAAAATAAAATGTATTTAGCCAGGTGATGGTGGCGCACAGCTTTAATCCCAGCACTTGGAAGGCAGAGGCAGGTGGATCTCTGAGTTCGAGGCCAGCCTGGTCTGCAGAGCGAGATCCAGGACATCCAGGGTTACACAGAGAAACCTTGTCTCAAAAAACCAATAATAAATAGGCAGAATTTATTTCAGAAAACATACACATGATTTTTTACATTTGTAAAAAATATACATCTACTAATTGTACCTGCTTTTTAGAATGTATATAGCTTTAAAAACTATGTACACCATTTACAAAATAACTTCAGGCAGTAAAATTAGAATAACTTCCCTCCTCTGACCCACTCAGCCGTCCCCCAAAGTTATTTCTTAAAGTCTTCAGAATTTTTTCATGTGTAACAAAAACAAGAATTATCGCTGTGGAAGTGTTCAGTTTCCTTCTGACACTTGTACCCTGATCACTTCCTGTCTATAGCACCACCTCCCTGCTGGTCTATCATTAGACAGGGGAAATGCAAAGGGAGGAGTGTTAGAAGGAGTTAAAGACCTCAACAGAGAAGGTTTGGGACCCCAAGACCCCAGAGGTGAAGAATGCAAAGGAAAAGGCAGAGATGTCAGAGCTTGGTGAAACGTGGAACGAGAACCTTTAGGGTATCTGCAAGATAGGAGAAAGTGTGAGAAAGGAAGGCTGTGGGGACTCGAAGTACTCCGTCTTCTGTCTATACCCGTTGTTACACAGAACCCAAGGTTTCATGTAAGGCCACCAAGGAGCACAGATAATGATCAAGGGACTCTGTAAAGGATTGTTTTAATTAAGTGTGTGTGTCCGTATCTGCGTGTGCATAGCACATGAGTGTAGGAGTCTGTGGAGGCCAGAGCACCAGATTCCGCTGGAATTAACAGGAATTGTGAGCTGCTTGACTGGGGTGCTGGAAACCAAACTCAGGTCCTCTCAAATCAGTATGCCCTCTTACTCCTCAACCACCTCTCCAGCCAAATTACACTCTATTCTATTCACTTTATGTGTGTGTTCACACTGTATACACCATACACACACACACACACACAGAGTGATGCATTTATAGAAGTATACAAGATAACCTAGCTACATATTTTCTGTTTTTTAAAGATTTATTTGTATTAGTTTTAAATATGTGTAGATGTGTGTGTATACATGAGTGTAGGTGCCTGCAGAAGCCAGAGGCATTATATTTCCTGGAGCTGGAGTTACACACAGCTGTGAGCCGCCTGATGTGGGTGCTGGGACTTGAGCTCTGTCTGGTTCTCTGGAAGAATAGCAAATGTTCTTAACCACTGAGCCACCTCTCCAGACCCCTGCTCCCATATTTCCTGTCTTAAAAATGGGATCACATTGTGAGTAGTCTTTTGTATCTTGCTTCATTTTTTTTTTTTGCATGTGCATATGTGTTGGCACGTGTGTGTACTTACACACCTGGAGGTCCTTGCACTTTATTTATTGAGATGGGGTCTCCTGCTGAGCCTGGGTTTGCCTTGGAGATCCACTGTTTCTGAAATTACAGGTAGCTGCCCTGCTGCCCCGCCTTTCTATGAGTTCTGGAGGTCTGGATTTTGGTCTTCATGATTGTACGGTAAGGGCTTTACACACTGAGCCGTTTCCCCAGCCTGGCTTCTATTCCCCTCAAAAACACAGATTTGAGCTGTTTACCTCCCCCTCCAAAAGAATCTGAGTTAGCTTAAATAAAATCAAAGGCTTGTTGACTTCGGACTCCAAGGATAGGAACCAAGACATAAAAAAGCCAAGGGAGAAACTATATTCAGAAATGTTAGCTAATATTTCCATGAGTATAATACAAAATTAATAAGGTACTTTAAAAATGGATTCCTAAGTGCTAACTGCTGGGAATTATTTTTAAGGAAAAGAAATTGCCCAAGAAAAAACAGATCAGGGCTGAGTGGGTAAAAATACTTGCTGCCTAAGTCTGATCCCCGGGACCCACAAAAAGTCATCCGTGGTGGCTCGCACCTGTAACCCCAGCACCCGTGCTTGAGATGGGAAGTGGAGATGGGAAAACTTCACAGCAGCTCAATGACAGTGGGTTAGCCTGGGGTAAGCAGCACAGCAGCAGAAGACAGCCCTAATCCCAAAAGACAGGAGAGAACCCACACCCAAAAGTTGTCCTCTGGTCCCCACATGTGTGCTGCGGAATGTCCCACACACTAACAATAAATGAAATGAAATCTAGAACCAAACTGCCCCCTGAGCTTAAAAAGCTACTGAGTTCTCCTTGCTATGCAAACTCAACCACTTCCAAATCTTAGCAAGAGACTAAGGGAGTCGACATGAACCTTCAGTTTTCTCTGTAGTAAAACGGCAGCACTACAAAACAGTGCATCATCTTTTAAATTGTGTGCATGTGTAAGTGTGTAAGTGTGCATGTGTGTATGTGTGCACATGTGTGTATCTGTGTGCGTGTGTGTGCATGTGCATGAGATGTGGAGGAAAGAGTGGCTCATGTGTGAAGGTCAGAGGATACTTAGTGGAGTCGGTTCTCCCCTTCCACCTTTAAGTGGGTTCCAGAAATCAAACTCAGACTACCAGCTTTGCATTATGGGCCAGCAAGCATCTCCATCCACTGAGCCATCCCACCAGCTCTATTTAAAGTATATTTTACTGATTTTTCATAAATTCGGATGGGAAAATAAGCAGGGAAGAAGGAACTTCAAACAGTGAAGTCCCACTGCAAAGTGACTCAGAAAGACCCGGGGCACATCCATTTCTCACGATCCTTTCAGCTTCTCCGGTCGCTCTATCCATCTCCTCCCTCCAGTGAATACAAAACAGCGGAGTAAAGAATGATCCCAACAAATCCTTCCTCTGAGCGTCACGGCATTGAGTCAGATCCAATCAGTGTGAAATATGGGGACCGTATGAATAAGGAAAACGTTTTTTAATTCACCCATCCTCCCAGCAGGCTTTCGGTCTTGCACTGGACCACACTGCCTGTCACCTTCCTGGATAATGTGTATGGAGCAGATGACCCAGAAGTCTGGTATTAGTTCTCTGACCTTCTCTACCCTGATGACAGCCATCTCTGTGATATGCCACAAGTCAAAACTCTGAGATTCCCTCCTTCCTCTTTCCTTCAGACTCTGCCTGTCTGAAGCTGTTCTTTGTCTTCAGGACTCAACTTCCACTTCCCTGTATCCCACTTGATGACTCGCCCAGCCTGTTTCAACCAGCCACTGTACCCTTAGACATACAGCACCCTGAATTGCTCCTGTTACTAGAAATGTGGAGGGATCCCTTGTTCAGCAGATGATACCATGGGAATGGAGTCCCTTCCCGGGGTTTATTAAAATAATTTAAAAATGGACTCAAATGGAAGCTCAAGCTTGAGGAGACTTTTATTAGCACTTAGGGGGAAACTCCCAGAGCAAAAAGCTGTAAATCTCAGCAGCTTCCCATAGGATAGTGGAGGAGGGGGGTCAAAGCCATGCCATTTTAAGTCAGCATGGAGGTCAGCTGCATGGTGGACCAGCAGCAGTATGGTGGGAGAGAGACTTTAAAGAAAGCCCAGAGCATTTAAGGAAATCATGCTTTAAACAGCTAGACGGGAATGTTGGGCTTTCCTGGGCAATTCAAAAAAGCAGGCTGGCTTTTAAAGCTGTTACATCCATGGGTCCTGATAGGGTTTGTTTGCTCTGCCAGTTAAAGTGAGGGCAATTGCAGGAGAAATCTTGAGACACAGCAGGGTCAGCCTGTGAAGAAAGCCTTTCGTTAGCACAGCAAGGCATATAAAGACCATCTGCAAGGCAGGTACTCCAGGAGCCGAAGTCCAAGGGGACTGAGAGACAAGGAAGTTAATAGCCCACAATGTTAGGGCAAACATGCTCTGATCTGGCTTTGAACTTCTTAAGTTCATTCAAGGGCATTGGAGTGGCTAATGATAGGAACAAAAGCTTGCCTAGGCCTTTGTTTTAAGCTACCAGGTTTTTGTCTCAGGTCAGGAGGTGAACCAGGAGGAGTGATGGATATGTTAATTAGGCTGGGTGTGGTGGTGAGTATACAATGTGTGTATAACAATTAATGCATGTGTATATCAAATCATGAAGTTTATGCCTTGTAGTAGGACAGGCCCATAGGGTCAAAGATTTTGGCTCCAACCAGTTGCCAAGGCATGCACATAACATACTTCCTTATGAGCCAACCTGGAGTCTGCCTGTGGCTTAGCAACAGGAGCTGTCAGAGTTCTTGATTGTGCCCAGCCAATGAGGGACAACCACATAATGCCACCAGATTGCGACACAGACTGGGTGCTGGGAGTAGGGTGTATAAGGCCTTCCCCGTTATTAAATAAAGGAGTTTGTTGTTTGGCTTCAACCGACTCCTGGTGTCTGTGCCATTGATGCTGCACCTTCTCACGCCCTCCCCAGAGGGAGCTGTTAGGATCCAGCAACAATGAATGCCTTAGGCACATTTTGTCATTGCCTTAATAAAACTGAAGACTGCCGGGCGGTGGTGGCGCACGCCTTTAATCCCAGCACTCGGGAGGCAGAGCCAGGCGGATCTCTGTGAGTTCAAGGCCAGCCTGGTCTCCAAAGCGAGTTCCAGGAAAGGCGCAAAGCTACACAGAGAAACCCTGTCTCGAAAAACCACAAAAAAAAAAAAAAAAAAAAAAAAAAAAAAAAACTGAAGACTTAAAAATGTGGGAGGGGCTGGAGAGATGGCTCAATGGGTAAGAATGTTTGTTATGCAAGCATGAAGGCCTAAGTTTGCATTCCCAGGACCCATGCCAGCCAAGCACGGGTGTGCACGCATGTCAGGAGGGTTAGTGGCCTAAAGGCCCCAGCTGGACTGAGAAAGTTGGGCCAGGAAAGATGACTCGAGTGATAACACCTCCAGGCTGTTAGGATCCAGGAAACTTCTGGTAAGATCAACATGCCAACCTCTGCACCTTGAAACTGCAAGGGAACAGACCAGCAGGCGGAATCTTCCATGCCCAAAGTTCCCCTTTCTGCCCTATAAACCTCCCAAGCCTCCTCTGCCCTTCACTGTTCTGATTAAAGGACCAACTGCTTCTAAAGAGGTTGGTCTCCTCTTTTATTTCCATGTTCAATCCTGATCTAACACTGCCTGTAACCCAAGCCCTGCGCGCAGAGATACGGGATCTTAGGAATTTTCTGGCCAGCCAGCCTAGCTAAAACAGTGAGCTTCAGGGTCAAGGAGACTGTCTCAAAAAGAAAGGTAGAAAGTAACAAAGGAAGACACTCCTCCTCTGGCTTTTGCACGCATCTGCGTGTGTGTACACACACACACACACACACACACACACACACACACACACACACACACGCTGATGGGAGTTTTGAACTTGGAAGTGGACAGAGCTGGATAACGTTAAGAAACGAGTAGAAGTCTTGAGACTAGTTAGGGAAACTCATGAGGCCAGTAAGCCATGTTAACAGCATGTCTTTGAGTCCTGGTTTTCCCTTAACTAACTGCAAGTTTTAACAACTTAAGACCAACGCTGAAATGCGCCAAGCAGGCTTTGAGCCTGCCTGTCTGCCTCAGTTTGAACCCTGGTCCCATCACTTCTTAGACAAGGTGCTAACCTTTGTGCCTCAGTTCCTCCCCGCTTCCTGCACTCAGTAAGGTACTGCATGTACACATTAAGAGGGTACAGAAGCCAGGACTGGGTAGGAGCCAAGGATGAAGTCTTTGGTGGGCACTGTTCCTCTTAAGTGTCTGGCAAGTTGACTTAAAATGCAGAGCCCAGGGCTGGAGAGATGGCTCAGAGGTTAAGAGCACCGACTGCTCTTCCAGAGGTCCTGAGTTCAATTCCCAGCAACCACATGGTGGCTCACAACCATCTGTCATGAGATCTGGCGCCCTCTTCTGTATACATAATAAATAAATAAACATCTTCTTAAAAAAATGCAGGCCTAATCTGAGGGTAGAAATCTGCATTTTGAACAAAACAGCCTATAGTTCTTGTGTATACAGCTTGAGAACCATTACTCTGAGGAAAAGTAATTTCAGTTTTTTTCGTTTTGTTTTGGTTTTTTGTTTTAGTTTTTTTAAGACAAGGTTTCTCTGTTAACAGCCCTGGCTGGCCTTGAACGCAAAGATCCTCCTGCATCTGCTTCTCAAGTGCTGGAACTAAGTTCATGCACCACCACCGCCCAGCGTTCTATTTTTTAAAAGACTTTTTTGAGTCCTACTCTTTTTACACTAAAAATCAGAGTAAATTTTATGACTCTTCCTAATATACCTATTTTTGTTTTATCAAATAATAATGTGTATCACCTGCTGCTGAATAAAATGATGCTACTGGGGGGGGGGGCGGGAATGTTAAATATATCCTGGAGCTAGGTCGCTTCCTTGAATATTTTTGCTTAAGACCTTAAATTCCTGAATGAGCTTGAATTCCTGATTCTCCTGCCTCCACTCTTCCCACCCCCACCCCCCAATGCCAGGACTGCCAGTGTGCACCTCCCCCAGCTCCCTGGCATACTCCTGGATATCCCAGTTGCCAAGATTAATCCTCATTGTCAACCTGATTGCAATCACCCCGGAAAAACCACTTCTGGGAATGGCTGTGAGGGTGCCAAGGTTCACGGGGGTGGGGGTGGGGGGCTAAAGATTCACCTTAACTGTGGGTCACCCCTTCCCATGTTCTGAGGTCCTGACTGAATAAAAAGGAGGATGTTGGGCACCAGCATTCATCTGCCTCTGCTTCTTCACTGTGGATGCGGTGACCAGCGGCCGCACCCCCAATGCCACACCTGGGAGTCAGAACCGCCTCCCTTTCCCCCTTCGCCAGCTTTGGCACAAGCTGATCTTAAAGTTGTGGGCTCCAGGATTTCCCCAAGACCTCCCAAGTACCTGGGACTAAAGAGACACACAACTGCCCCCCCAGTCGGTCTTATTTCTAGTGTACGGGTTGACGAGTCTTACCATGTAGCGAATAGGGACACTGTCCTCCTCCTGCTCCACGTCTAGTAAGCTTTCTGTACTGCAGGGCTGGATAGTCTCCCAGACCATGCTGGCAGCTGCAATTCTCTATGCAGGACAGACCTCCTGAGGTCTGGACGTAAGGTACAGGGCACCTATCCATTGCTACTGCTCACTCTGCTGAGAAGTCACGTAGGAGATATCTGAGTTTCCTGACAGCTACTCTGGGGAGGCTGAGGGACAGCTGTGGTGGTCATGCCTTAACAGCTTCCTTCCTGTTGTCTCTTCTTTAAATTTGGCAGAGGTGGTAGTTACTAGGCAGGTTAATTCTTCAGTGTTCAAGATCTCATTCCCAGAGATAAGCCTGTAGTCCACTTCTTTAAATAGTCCACTAACTTAAAAGATAATAAAGGTTTCAGTGGGACATAGTGGAACATATCTGCAGTTCCCATATATGAAGGCTGAAATGGGAGGGGAACGTCTGGGCTACCTAGTAAGACCATGTCTCCTAAGACAGGAAAAACCAAAACCAACAAAAATCCCACCACGACCAAAAAAATGTACATTTTTAAATGTATTCAAAAGTAGACATTATAGACAATGCCCATGCTATCTTCAACAGTTACTTATGCTCAAACTGATTTTGTTTTTGAGACAGGATCTCCCTCTATAGCTCAGGGTAACTCCAAATTCATGATCCTCCTGTCTCTCTGCCTCTTAAGTGCTAGAATTATAGTGAATGCCACATCAGCCTGTGTTCAATCTTGGTTCGTAAGTATTCCCCCCCCCCCCTTTCTCCATTCCCTCACCTCTGCCTGGGAACCAAATCCAATTCATGCTAGGCAAGCGCTCTACCACTGGGCCATAGCATAGCCCAGTTATCCGCCCACCACCTATTTTGAAACAAACCCCAACAGAATCATTTTTAGCACACACGTTTAAAGCGGTACTCTTTCAAAAGTTCAGTGTAATTATGCATCCACTCAGTGTTCACACTGTTAATCATCTTTTATTGTAGTACAACTTGCTTTGTTTTGCCGAGCCAGTACCCAAATAAATAAAGCCCACAGATTACAAGCGGTTGACACATTTCAAGCCTTAATGTCTAAATCCTCCCTTAATCTGGGTGTTATTCTTTCTGAAATTGCTTTGTACCCACTCTGTATTTTGGTGGCTGTGCCCGATGGTTTGGTAGTTCGTACTTCAGTCTTCTGTAATTCCCATAAATTGCTGGGTACAAAAGCTTCATTAGGCTTCATCCTCCAGGATGAAGGTGAGTTCTGAGACCTGCATTAGCCGCTGCCAGGTAGCTAACGATGGCATTAGCAGTCTGGGGGAGGAAAATGGGTTCGCTGCTTTCTGACTAGCGTGGGTTATGTGACTTCAGGCCACCAAAGAGGAAAACCTCTGCTCATGGCCAAGACAATATTCCTTGCAGCCTTCTGGGGTAGGAAGACAAAAGCATCTCGTTTATTCTCATCCCTTCAAGGATGAAGTCCTTTAGGGTGCTAGTTTTACAGGGTGTCTCTTATTGGTCCCAAGTGTTCTGGGCTTTGTCTCTGGTCTCATGCCCCAAACTCAAACTGAGTTGCGATCAGAGGCCCTGTTTGCAAAGGGTGCTTTCCCTGGGTTTGACATAACCCTAGCAACTTGCCAACTATGTGATGGTTAGTGTTAATACTTTCACTCGGAATTTGTGGTTTTCTCAACCCCCACAGTGCATCAGTCCAAGTATGTACAAAACATTCACATATCTCATTAGACAGGTCACACTGGTGTAGCAAGCAATCCCAGATTAGCCTTAAGTGTCCTTCAAGGAGCACGAAGTGAAAGCCATGTCATTTAGTCCTTTCCTAAAGAACACAAGGCTGCAGTCCCCACAGGTCCCCTCATGCTGTGAGCAGGACTTGTTCCCACAGACTATGAATACTTTTTGTTTTCTTTAGAGGGCATCCTAAATTTCTCAGATTTTTTTTAAAATATGGACACTTTAGAATGTCATTCTGATAGAACTTCACTCGTTAGACCACTGATAGGAATGGAATGCAAGATATACCCCTGAAGACGTGTTCAAAAGCAAACGGGTTTCTTGGACACGTTTACAGAATGCTGCTGGGATGCCATGGGGAATAACGTGTATCGAGTGCTACCTTTCACTGACACTCTACCAGCTTCTTGCTCGGCCTGCAGCTGTCCCTGCCCCTGACAGAAGACAGACCACCGATGGGTCACGGCCAGTCACTGCTCCATCCCTTAGGTAGTGAACATGCCTATACTGTGACACCAGTAATTTTAAAGAAATGGGATTTCGTTAGCTATTAAAACTACATGATTTCTAACAAATGAAAGAAGTTGAGTTACCGTGAGAACTCTAGAACCTCAGCAGAGACAAGGTACAAAGTCTGTGAGCTCACCCAAAGACTAAGATGTGGACTTCCAAACGTTTCAACCCTTTTCTTGCAGGCTGAGTCCTCAGAGACAGGCAGAGTCCTGTCTCCTTGCCTGTTTGACTTGTTGTAAATCACGTGCACTAAATACTGAGCTCTTGGACATGGCTGTAGTAACAAGGGAGGCATAAGGTAATATGCAAATGGACTAACGAAGCATTATCACAAGAAATAACCTACGGGCCTCACCAAGTTGTCAAATCAAAAGTGATCCTGTTAGCAGTTCAATTATGAACCTGAAATCCATTTCCTCGGCCATATTGACTATCAAAACACGTAACATAGTGGGGTTTCTTTATTACTCTTTAGTATTTAGAAATTATCAGCCACCTGCTAAAGGAATACATTAAGACCTAATTTCTACATATTTATATATCATGGTAAAAATGGTAAGGCAGAGACTGCTATTCATTCCCCTCACATCCATTTTCTTTCTCTCAAGAGAACACTCAAAACTTAATTAAATACAGGGCCATCTGAAGCAGGCAACTTTGCAGCCTTTCTTGTAGGTACATGTGACACCATAACTACATTTTGGCTAATCAGACGTAAACAGCAATGTCCTACAGCAACTCCCAGAAGTACCTCTCATAGTGCTGCCACCTTCCTGTCCTTCTTCCAACAAAAAGAAGTCGTTTGTGGTGATATTTTAATTGTGCTGAAATGTGATTTTATTTGTATGTTAATAAATAAAGTTTGCCTGGAGATCAGAGGTCATATCGAGCCAGGAATAGAAGTCAGGTGGTGGTAGCCCACGCCCTTAATCCGATCACATGGCAGGCAGAGTCTCTGTGTGGTCAAGGACACAGCCAAGCATGGTGATCCTTGAGTCTTTAATCCCAGTACCAACCACAGAGACCTGGAGGTCTGTATAGATAGGCAGTGACGAGGAAGTCATGTGGTTGGCTTCAGAGCCAATGAAAAGGCAGAAGAGAAAGGCAATAAAAAGACAAGTCACATAGTAAGAAGGCGTCTCTCTCAGGGGAAGGACGCCAGTGAGTGGTAAGCTAAAGGTAGTCGTGGCTCTTGCTCTGATCTCTTAGGCTTAACTCTGTATTTGGCTCTGTGTTTCTTATTTAATAAGACTGTTTAGAATTTCGTCTACAGTCGTTAGAGGCCTGGGTATAGCAGGAAACTAAAAGGACCTTAAATCCTCCAAAAAGCGTTCACATCAATCCTAGATCTTTATCTCTGTCACCTAATATCAAGAGAGAAATAAACCATTATGTTTTAGCCATAGTACTTGGTGCCCCCTAAATACTGGCTTTCTTTGGATAAAGGACAAAGGCAACTTCATAAATGGGAGATTTTCAAGTATGCTAACCAGCCACCCCTGCCATTTCGTTTTTTGTTTGTTTTAATTATTCTTATTTGAGACAGAGTCTCACTACAGCTCCGTCTGTTCTGGAACGAGCTACAGACCAGGCTAACCTTAGACTCATTGAGATCTACCTACCTGTGCTACATCCTGAGTGCTGGATTAAAGGTGTGCACCACCACACCCAACTCACCTCTCCCTTTTTAAGGTCATCTGTCCCGTTACACACTAGGGATCAGATAATCTAGGTTGGAGTTGTACCAGTTAACTTTTCTGGTCCTGTATGTCTCTATCCATTGAATTGGGGTAGCACTATCCATGTAAGAAGATCCCTTAGAGAGCCACAGTAAATAAATGTGAAAGCATTAGGCAATATAAATCACTATACACATACTAACTGGTAAGAATATAAGCTACCTGTGGGTAGAAGCTGTCTTAACACTGCATCTTTAGTAACAAGTGCTCAATAGACATTCGTTAAATAAATACTTTAACATCTTCGATAATTAACAAATTATTCTGCTTTTTTGAGGGATAAATGGTAAGTCCTAATTTTGATGTCAGTCAGACACTGCAAGGGTGTGAAAAGAGAAGGCCAGAGGTGAACCCACTCACAAAAGCAACACAAGCTGGCACAGTTGTGCAGCAGTGGAAACTTGATGACACTGTTCCCAGAGAACCACAAAGACACAGGCAACAATATCCTTTAAGATTTAAGCTGCTAAACCTACCACATCAAATGAAGGATTTCCTCACACTGAACTGTGACTAAAGCATTTTATTAAATTAAGTGTGTAATTTGCAAATGGTTTCATAAGAAATTTTAAAAGCAACGTTATAAACATTTTCAATAAAAAAGTACAGAGTTGACAGCAAAAATCACGTTTTTATAGTACAAATAAAAACATTTGCTTCTGATATACTGTCCGAGCAGCTTATAGTCTATTCTTCAACTGCTAGCTGCAATGTGGCACGTTACTGAGACGTCTCAGGGTAAACAACAACAACAACAATAACAACAGGTTCATCACTGACCGAGGAAGTCAACTGTGAGGACACAATGGATGAACTGAGGTCATGAGGCATTAGGACACAGATGTTCTAGCCTTGCTTTTCTAGTCCCTTCTGTAAAGAGGCATCAAGTAATACTGTAAACTTAAATTACACCTTAAAAATGAGCACCAGTAACATACATTCTACATTGACTTACTTTTCCTTTTAAATGGCACTTGGTTTTGGCCACACAGACATTTAAATCTGTTTTCTTTACAAGTAATTAAAAATAAGCAACATTTAAGCACAGCACAGAGATTATCAAATGTCACCTCACTGCACTACAGAAAAGCACTTGGAAAAAACAGCACACATTATTTTTGTCTGTTTCATACATTTTCTTGAGAGCAGTTAAAACATTGTCAGAACAATTTCTTGAATTGCCAGCTCAGAAATAACTAACCTTGTCATTACATATGTCCTTCTAAAGCAAACAGAACACCTGGATTTAAAAAGAAAACAAAGGTCAGGAAACCACCCAAAAGAATGGGAAGCTTTTCTTCTCCTATATGTTAGAATACAAATCATTTCAGCCCCAGTTTCCACCATTTAATGTGGATGATACTGAAAAACAACAGGAGAATAAGTAGTGTGGGAATACTAATAAACAGAAGAAAACTTCAACTCGAAAATAACAGCAATATATGAACAGCTAATAAATGTCAGAAGAATCAGGAAACGGGCTGAAAATGGTCGTGAGGGCCCCGGCCCTGCAGCACACTTTGTGGTGTTCCTATCAATTCTCTGTTTTCCACTGGGTTGATACCAATAACAGACTATTAGATGTATATAACTGCTACTGAGATCTTCCAATATTTTGGAAGAAATGCTATACTTTTAAAATGCATTAAAATACTGGGCTTACAAAGAGTTCTTCTAACCTGTATCATTTCTAAACCATCTTTACTCTGACATACAAAATTTAGAAGTGGGCAGAAGAAAAATACCTGATAATCCCCAAAGTATCTCTACCTCTGGCTGGGACATGAGATTTAGAGATTGGCAAAAGAAAGATCAGAGAATGTCCTTTCATAATTGTAACTGCTTAAACAATACCAGATAGTAGGGTGGGAAGGCATTTGGAGACTATAAATAGATATAATGTTCAAACTTTGTGTATGTACAGATAATAACGAAGGACTACGAAGCCGGCATGGCTAAGCACACCTATAATCTCAACTTAGGAGGGAAGGCGGAAGGATGGCGAGTTTGTGGCCAGCTTGGTTCAAGGTCTCCATTAGGTCACTCCATCACACAGAAGCGCCAGCAGACTTCTCAGAATCAGGCTGGGCACAGCAATAAAGCAGCTGCCTTCCCCTGCCCTCCAAGCACGGAGCACCACATTGGACTTCTTTTCATTGTTCCCTTATTAATAATAATCACAGTAATATAAGAAGTCTAAGTACTCAAATGTGATTTTTTTTAAAAGGTGAGAAAACATACAACACAGAAAATGAGTGTGCAGCTGTACACACTCCATAATTCCAGGTTTAGTATTGTTTCTCATTGTTTAAATCATACTACCTTGGAAACAGGAATATGCTTACTTCATTAACTACTGATTGTGGGTTTTGTACTAAGTTGTACAAGGGAACTGCTTTATTTTTAATATATATATAACACTTCTGAGCATTACCAAAAGCAGTGTGAGACACTACTGCAATTTTTAAAATGAATTATCACAAGTCTAAAAATATAACTACTTGAGTATCAGTAATCACTAACCATTTGTAGGTAATAAACATAGATATTTTGTTTTTATGGCAATAAAATCCAATGGTAAGGCTCGTATTTGAAAAGCATGATTCCTAAGATGTAAGAACGTGGTTTTGAGTTTTATTCCCGTTAGCTTGTCTGCTCTCTGGGGGCTCATTCTGTCTGTCAGTATCCTTTCAGTGCAGGGCAATGCCACCTCATTCCTGATGAAGGTGATTTTGTAAGCTAAAGAAAAAGCAACATAATTGTCTGTAAACACTGTATATGTTGAAAATACTCTGTATATCCAAAGTTAAATGTATTTTACCTACAGTCTCGTTATAGAAAAGTTACACTTCACCAAACTAAGTCTGTATAAAGGAAGTCAGAATTTACATACGATCAGGACACTGGCCCAACAGAAGTCAATGAGACTTTTCTTTCACAAAGTTGGCTCCTTTTCAAAATAAAGGTAAAAAAATCTTTCTAATTACAAGGGTTTCTTTTACAGTTATACCAAAAACAGTTTTCACACTGAAGTCAATAGGATTTTTGACTCACATAGCTTAGAAATGATGTCTCAAGTATAAAACAGGCCATTTAGCATTGTCTGGAGCCACTGACAGACAGTTCCACAAGCAGTCCTGTGACCATGTCTCCTTCTCTGAAGGGTTTCCTATCTGGAAGCTAAGAGACCTTAAGTTAGTCTCGAGCCAACTCTCCTCCCAGCAGATGCACAGCACAGAACAGTACAGACGGAAGGGATGGAGATCAGAGACACAGGAAAGCTGCCCATCTATCTGCACAACACGCAACACCAAGTGACTCTGTGACAGGCTTCAAAAGCACAAGGAACCCGTGTTCTGCTCATCACCTTCCTCCTTCACCACTCGGGGACAGTCCTTCAGGGCCAGGAACCAGGGTTCAAAGCATGCTGCCCCGGTGCAGACAGCTACAAGACTTTTCTAAATGGGAAACAGGTAATACAAAGGCAGTGGATTTGTTGTTGTTGTTTTGGGTTTTTTTCCTAAAAAACGAACTAGAGCACTTAAGACTTTTAAACTGCAGGTGGTAACTTTTTTTTTTTAGACATTTTGTAATCAATAAAAATTCCTTTTAATGTTTTAACAAGTAATAGACTGGCATTTGATCCAGTAAAAAAACTTTCCTTGAATTCTGAAAAACATTTTCCTTGTTTTATATTCCTAATAAAACACATTTGAGAGTAGAATTGACAGAATTACTGCAGAAAAAACCAATTTTAGTCTGTAAACCTTCATGCCTCTAAGTCAGGGCTTCTAAATTTCACTTTAGCATGACCTTCAAGCACCCTGGCTTAATTTCAGAGAACCTGTAGAAATGAGAAAAAGAGTTATTGAAAATGTACACATTTCAAACTACTTAAGAAACATATCTTGTAATCAATTCAAATGACCTATACTTAATATTTATTACTAACATTGCATCCTTTATTAACGTTCAGGACCAATATCTACGTTTGCAAACCCCCTGATTTATTGTCAAAGCAAATATAGCCCTAAAGCTGCAAGTTCCTCCTAGATCACCAGTCAATATCATTTACGATTTTTCAAAACTTCTCAAGCCTGAATTTGACCTTCATGAAGAAGAGTCTGCTATATGAAAGATAAGATGGTGTATTACATTGTTTCTATACATCAAGAAAGCACCATGGAGAAACCTCTGATGTAGCAGACAGGTCTCATTCATCTGGCCACGCAAGGCTTGAAGCTGTCCTCTGTCAATTTCAACACGCACATCAGGAGGTAAGACGGCCCATTCCATGACAAAGCTCTAAACTACCCAACCCAACTGTAAAACCAGCCCCGAGAGGCTTCTAACTTTCACTCACAAAAGCAGTACAAAAGTAATGCTGCTATTTTCCAAAAGGAATCAAGTAATATCTCACTGCATGGCATATACACAAGTCTTACACTAACTGAAACTGGAAGACTGGGAGGAAGAGGAGAGACTTAAGGATTGGTATTCTCGAAGAATCTATTCAGCAACAAAGCTTTATACCCGGAATTTCCCCTGTCAGTTTCTATTACTGACTACAGTGGAAACGGACAATTGGCATCTGTCAATAAATCACTAATGCATTTAACTTATGAGGACATAAAATTTATTTAGGACTTCTGCTAAAGTTGAAACACATCCAAATTATAACTATTTCAGCCAAAGGTCCACAGATACACTCTGTCTTTCAAAATGAACCATTCCCCCCGCCCCCCCAAGACAGAGTTTCTCTGTGTAGTTTTGGAACCTGTCCTGGATCTCGCTCTGTAGCCCAGGCTGGCCTCGAGCTCACAGAGATCCGCCTGGCTCTGCCTCCTGAGTGCTGGGATTAAAGGCGTGCACCACCACTGCCCAGCTCAAAATGAGCAAGTCTTAAGACTCTCTCATGTATCTAGTTCTGCGGGGTAGCTCATTACAAAGGAATAGAAGGAGATCTCATTTTTATAATTTTACATTTACGACAGAAAGTCTTAGCAGATCATCACTGACAAAAGCCATAGTTTCCTTTGATTTCTCATTTACCAGACAACATAAACCTACCAAGGAAAGCTACCCTTTACCCACCAAGCGGTGGCTGAAATTGGATCGCAGGACTGCAGAAGCTGAGTCTCCACTCACCTGAAGCTGTGGCTGGTGAGGTATTTAATGACAGCTGGCTTGATGCGAGCAACTCCTCCCTGGCTGTGGTTTCCTCTCCCCGTAATGACGGAAAGATAGGGCTTACCGCCGTTCTGCTTAAAATCTATTAGAATAGGAACAGGGACAGTTAAAAGTCATTTCCCACATCTCAACACAAAGTCTATTCAAAAGCATATGAAATGACTTTCATGGTGTTTTAGAGATTTAAAACCTAAGGGGAAAAGTTGTTTTTGAAAGCACTCAGAGCCTCAAAGCAATTTATCCACTGAGAGACTTAAGGACTAGGCCTAGCAGCACACGCTTGGTAGCAGGCTGAGAGACAAGGACATAGACTTGGGAGCAGCCAGGGTTACAAGGTGAGTTTGAAGTCAGTGCATAGGGAGACTGCACCGGGAACGAAAATAATAATAAGGCTCAAGTTAGGAGACCAATTTCCATTCTCTACAAGTCTTTCTGAATAATAATGACAGCAATATTAATTATATCTAAAAAATTATAGCCTGGTCTACAGAGTGAGTTCCAGGAAAGGCACAAAGCTACACAGAGAAACCCTGTCTCGGAAAAAAAAAATTATTACACACGTGGACTCAGACACTGTTTTACATGACATATTTTCGTGAATTGGAATCTGTAGGGAAAAGGGGCCAGCTAAAGAAACCCACCCTGACCCTGGAGCCCAGAACCACTGAAAGAAACACAATCTAGATCTGGGACCCAAGCCAGAGAAAGAAACACTTTATCCCTGAACCTAGAACCAAAGAAACATGTCCTGACTCTGAAACCAGTGCCAAAGAAACACTGTCTCTGGAATCAGAGCCAATGAAGTAAATATGCCCTGGCCTTAGAATTAGAGCCAAAAAGCTAAGAAAGGCCAGTGAAAGAAACAGTTTGGGTCTGAAATCAGAGCCATCTCTGCCCCAACCCACAAAACTAACAAATCACTGAGCATAAAAAAACTAACCAATCCCTGGACAGAAAATCTTCTCCCTGGAGAAACTCCGCCCCTAAGAAATCCTATATAAACCACCCTGCCTGTTCAGTTGTCAGCTGTTCTTTCCCACCCTGGCAGAGGCAGCCACCCTCCTGGACTCCTCCTTCCCAAATAAATCTCTTTCTCAAAAGAGTCTTGGGTATGAAGATCTTCATTCGCTTGGCGCAGAGAAGAATCACCTTGCTAAGACATCCCTTAGGGAACTGAGCAGAAAAAACCTTGGAGAGACGTCCCTTAGGGGGCTGAGCAAGGCGGAGCTGAACAAAAGAACCCTGCTGAGACGTCCCTTAGGGAACTGAGCAAGGTGGAGCAGAAAAAGAAACAACTTTTCCCAGAGCCAGAGGAGATTGCTACATTTCTGCAGGGGTTTCCCCTTAGGCAGAAGGAAGCAAAAGAAGCAACATCTTGGCCTGAGAAGAAGCACAGCTCTGCTGGGAAGCCCCCTTAAGTAGGGGTTGAGCAAAGCTCAGCTGTAGCGACTCTCCAGGAGAGGAGCAGGATTGCTTTATCCTGCGAGGAGACCATCCCCCCCCCCCCCCAACTCCGGGTGTCGCCTGATTCCCCTGAGCAGTCAGGATACCTTTCCCCCAGAGCCAAGCTGTCCTGTTAGCTCCAAGTATTGCCTGACTCTCCCGAACAGTCTGGACACCTTTTCCTCCAGAGCTGAGCTGTCCCAGCGGATCTGCTGCTCCAGCTGCCAGAGCTGTCCTAGCGGATCAAGGTATCCCCTGACTCCTCCCAGCAGTCAGGACATCTTTCCTCCATAGCTGCAACACTCGCTTACAATTTCTCCGTAACCTTATTAATGAAGTATTTTAAGCCAACCGAACCAGCTTTTGTATGAATCACAGTTCTGCCACAAATCAACTGTGTGTGACCACGTTTCTTGGTGCCTGTTTTTTCTTCACATTAGGAAAGGGAGATTAACAGCCACTACTTTATAGATTATCTTCCAGAAGCAGCTAGCTATTAGCAAATCTAATTTTAACATGGTCCTTCTATCAAAGATAATCCATTGTTAAATTTTTCCCAGGAAAGATTTTTTTTTTTAAAAAATACTGAACTCTGATATCTCTCTCTCCTTTTTTTTGTTTGTTTGTTTGTTTGTTTTGAGACACGGTTTCTTTGTAGCCCTGGCCATCCTGGAACTCACTATGTAGCCCTGGCTGGCCTCAAACTCGAGGTCCTCCTGCCTCTGCCTCCTGAAAGCTGGGATTAAAGGCGTGTGCCACCACCGCCCACCGACACTGATCTCTTTAAAGAATGCAGCTGCTATTTCATATTTAACCTTGGGAAGGTAAATATATAAATTCTGAAATCAATAACAGCTCTAATAGAATAACAACAACAAAACCAAAAAGTCCTATTGATAATAAAGTACTTAATGTAACAGATTTGTTTCCCATTCATAAATAGCCTAAGTTTTTATCTTTAAATAAAATATATGTATAAAACATTAAACATTTCACATTCTGTGTTCATTAAGTAACCTTAATCAAATAGAACCAAAATATTGTTTTTCAAGTCTCGTTACATACAAGGCCATACTTGGCTTGTAATTTTATTTATTTATTTATTTACTTATCTACTTACTTATTTGAGACAGGGTCTCATTATATTGTCCTGGCTGGCATGGAATTCACTGTGGATACCAGGCTGTCTTGTAACTTACAGTGATCTGCATGGGCCACCATGCCTTGGAATTTTAAAAGGATATGTTGTTATGCGTCCAGGGTTAGCCTGGGCTACCTACACAACTGACGGCTTCCATTTCAGTTTCCTCACGCCCACTCTCACAGCTCCTTCACCCCTACCTCCTCACCAGGGAGTCAGTCCTCCAGCACCTCTCTACTAATAGTTCACGGCTGCTCTGAAAATGCTCTTCAGTTGATTCGCATACCTACCTCAAAAAACAGGGCAGCTCAAAAGAGACTAGTCTTACTAATGCACATTGTTTACTGTCTAAAATTACACACAGCTCCTGGTATTTATCACCTTTGAAACAACTGTTTAATTTAGTATTAAACACATTCCAGACTGCTAATAATTTTAAACTACAAATGCTCAAATGATTTTCAAAAAGGACTTCTCTAAAAAATTCTAACAAGCCAGGCAGTAGTGCACACCTTTAACCCCACCACCTGGGAGGTAGAGGCAAGCAGATCTCTGTAAGTTCAAAGCCAGCCTGATCTACCTAGTGAGTTCCAGGTCACCCAGAGCTACATAGAGAAACTCTGTCTCAAAAATGAAAAAACAAAAAACAAAAAAACCCTCAATTTTCATCTTATTAATCACAGTTACCCAATTACCTGAACCGTGCTTATGGAGTAATTTTTTTTTTTAATTGGAGTTGAAATAACATTTCATTCAGCTGATTTACTTGTTTTGTTTTTTTCATATAGGGTCTTACTCTGTAGGCCCCCGACTGGCCTTAAACTCATAGTGATTCTGCTATCTCACCCTACCAAGTGCTGAGATTGATATATTTGCTTGTTTTATTTTCGAGACAGGGTCTTACTATATAGCCCTGGCTGTCCTGGAACTCACTCTGTAGACCAGGCATCCTCATACTCAGAGATCCAACTGACTCTGCCTTCTGAGTGCTGGGATTAAAGGTGTGGCCACTGTGCCAGTCTGATATATGTTTTGGGCAGCTATAAATCCAAAGGTTTTCCTTCCCTTTATTTTTCTTTACTTCTACTTCTTAAAAATAGCTACATATCCTAGATTTTCAGTCTTTACTTTGCTGATTGTATCTTCGTAATAACACTGAACTTGTCCCTCTGTCCCCTGTGAATCCCTATTACTAACTGCATCCAAACTCTTGACTCTCCGGTTTATCTGAGGGCAGAAAAACTTCACAGGGGGGTGTGCACTTCACTCCCACGGCACACAGGACCCAGACATTTCTAGTCATCCTCAGCTGTGAGAGTGCTTTTATGTTAGGACTAAAACTAAAGCAAGGATACCCCCAGATTCCTCCCCTTCCCCCTAACACTTCTATTCAGCAATCCTGCCATCTGGTGGTAAGCGGAAGACAGCTACCACAAGCATACACATGATGGCTTTGGCTTCAGAAAACCATTTGCACCTTGGGTCTGAACAAATGCTACCCCGGGCAAGTTACTGAATTCTTTTTTTCTATAAATTTTTATTAATATAAAGTTCACATAGCATAATACTCTCCATTTTAAAAATTTACAGTTCAGCTGAGCCTGGTGATGGAAGTCTTACTCAAAGCTACTTGGGAGGCTGAGGCAGGACACTCTCAAGTACAAGGTCAACCTGGGCTACACCAGCCTGGGCAACTTAGTGACATCTTGTCTCACAACAAAACAAAAACTCCTTACTCTTTAGTAGTGTTGGTTGTTTTGGCGCTACAGCTACACAATCAACACTTGCTCTCAGCACTCCCTCCTCTCAAAAAGAACCATGTGCCTGTAGCACTTACTTTGTATCACCAGTTCCAGCCCAAGCAATCACTAGCTACTGTCTGTCTCTAAGGACATTTCATATAAATGCCACTTTCTGTATTGGCCTTCTTCTAAATATAGCGTTCTTGCAAGTCCATCCATGTATGAGAACTCCATCTTCATGGACAAGTAAAACCCCATTAATTAGATCTACTACATTCTGCCTGCAAACACACACACGCACACGCACACACGCGCGCGCACACACACAGGGACAAACAGGGTTGAACCTAGAAGGCATTACGCTAAGTGGAATTAGCCAGACTGAAAGAAAAGGTTACATGATGTCACATGTGGAATCTGAAAGGTGAAACTCATCGAAAGATAGTAAAGTGGTAAAGACAGTAAAATAGAATGATGTGGTCAAGGCATCCATTTTCAACTGTGGGATGAAGTTCTGAGATCTAAAGTACAGCATGGCAGCTATCAACACTGCTGCACTGTGTAAGTGATAAGTCCTTCCTACACCGCAGTCTGCTTTCCTCTTAAAAGTAACTCCTCACCCATTACAGTTCCAGAAGGTTACAGTCAGTCCATGACCATCCTGACAGGGAGCACAGACACAGTGCTGAGCAGTAGCCTGGAGCTTACATCATTATCCAACAGTATGAGGCAGAGAGCTAACTAGGAATGGTCTGGGCTTCTGAAACCTCAAAGCCCTCCCCACAGACACATCTCCTCCAACAAGGCCACACCTCCAAATCCTTCCCAAACAGTCCCACCAACTGGAGACTCAACTACATGAGCGTATAGGGGTCATTCTCATCCAATCATCACATCCATAAACTCACTAGTCATCAAGTTAGCCTGCAGGGGTGTCAGCTTGTCTGTCATGGATGCTTTATCTGGACTGAGCATTTGTTTCTATCTCCCAGTATCACACAACATCATCTCCTGACACCAGGAGTCTAGCTTTTAAAAGTACTGAGATACTGGACTGGAGAGATGGCTCAGCAGTTACAAGCAATCACTGCTCTTACAGAGGACCCAAGTTCGGCTCCAGCACACACAGAGGCTCACAATCATCCATAATTCTAACTCAAGGGGATCCAATGTCCCCTTCTGACCAGGCAAACAAACAGTACATAGATATTCATGCAAGCAAAATATTCACACACATATAATAAATCTAAAAAATTTTAAGTACTGGGGTAATAAGATCTGTAAAAACAATTTCAGATAATTTTTTTAAAAAATTATAACTTGATGGGCATGGTGGCACACACATTTAATCCTAGCACTTGGAAGGCAGAGGCAGACTGTCCTGTGAGTTTACAGACAGCCTGATCTACAGAGAGAGTTCCAGGACACAGAGAAATGTTTCGATTAAGAGAGGAAAAAACAAAACAAGAAAGCAAACAAAAAATTGTAACTCCATCATGCAACCACCAATGTAATAATTTACTTGGCCAAGGGCCATCAACAGATGCTAAAACCATTAGATAAAATATTCTGATAACAGTGGTTAAGAGTCACAGAGTATCAACCATAGAAGACTACTAATTAGCTGCCAACAAGGTAAGGGTATATTTTCATCCACAGAGAAATCTGATACAAGTCCTCACTTAACTAAGGCATCCAACAACCTCTTCAATATTAGGACAAACTGGCCATGAATGTCTCCTCATCTATTCACCAAGAACAGCTGAAACATTACCAATGTAACCAATATAGTTTCTAAAGATATCATACAATATAACCTAGGGTGGCCTCTCCAGTCACCCATGTAGTATATTAAAAAAAAATTAAATTCAATCTGAGTGTCTAAAGAAAAGGAAATAGTTACACACATTTGAAATGTAGGGCAGCCCGCATAAATGTCAATGGCATTGAAGAAAAAATGAGGCCAGCGGTGGTGGCGCACGCCTTTAATACCAGCACTCGGGAGGCAGAGCCAGGCGGATCTCTGTGAGTTCGAGGCCAGCCTGGGCTACAGAGTGAGTTCCAGGACAGGCTCCAAAGCTACACAGAGAAACCATGTCTCGAGGGGGGGAAAAAAAAAAAAAAAGGTAAGAAAAAACAAACTATTTCATATTATAGCAAAGTGTTTAGGATAATCAACTAAAACATGCTCTACCTGACTAGATCCCACAGAGAAAGAGGAAAGACACAGCTATGTAAGACAGTATGGCCTGTGTGCTAGACAAAACATCACTACTGATGTTCAGGGTCTTCAAAATAAGAGAGTAATGGCTAGACAGGAGAATGAATCTATCCTCAAGAGTTATACCTGCAGAGGTATTTAGAATTAAATCACCACAACATCTACAACTTATTTTCAAATGGTTCAGCAAAAAAACAACTTTTCAGGGGCTGGGGAGATAACTGTTTTAAAGTACCGGTACTACCAAGTGTGGTGTGTACACCCTTTGATCCTAGCATTCCATTCAGAGGCAGAGACAAGTGGATCTCTGTGAGTTTGAGGACAGCCTGGTCTATATAGAGTGTCCAGGACAGCCAGGGATAGACAGAGAAACTCTGTCTCAAAAAAAAAAGTTTTGGGGCTGGAGAAATAAATGGTTTAGCAGTACTGGCTGCTCTTCCAGAGGACCTGGGTTCAATTCCCAGCACCCACATGGCAGCTCACAACTGTCTGCATCTCCAGTTCCAGGAGATCTGACACCCCTACAGATATACATGCAGGCAAAACACCAATGCACATAAAATATATAAATCTTAAAAAAAAATCCTGTCACACAAACACAAAGACCTGAACTCAATACCCAGCATCTATGTAAAGCTCAGAGCAGTGGTGCCTGACTGTCATGTCAGCTCTGGGAAGATGAACAGGAGGGAGCCTAGGTTTGCTGGCCAGTCAGTCCATCAAATCAACAAGGTCCAGGTTCAGTAAGAGATCCCCCACCTCGAAACATAAGGCAGAGGAAACAAAAAGGAATCTCATATACTGAACAGAGAGGAATGTGCATATACAGTGAAGACAGTATTATTATTGTTTGTTTGTTTTTCAAGACAGGGTTTCTCTGTGTAGCTTTGGCACCTGTCCTGGAACTCACTCTGTAGCCCAGGCTGACCTCAAACTCACAGAGATCTGCTTGCCTCTGCCTCCCGAGTGCTGTGATTAAAGGCGTGCGCCACCAGTGAAGATATTTTTAATGGGCAGGAAGGATATGGAATAGACTTTATGACGTTGCTTTCCATTAGAAAGGAAGAGAGAGATTGGAGATAAGTGTAATAGGAAGCATTTTAAAAATGAGAAACAGTAAAATGTCTGCACTTTTGTTACTGGATTCACTGGTCCATGGGCATTTTTTATATTATTCTGTAACCTCTTCAACACAGTTGCAATGTTTCAGAATAAGCAGATGAATTTTCAACCTTATATATCAGCCCTATTTCATCACAAGTGGTATGAACTGAATTGGTAAATGTATATATAAGAATGATAAGGCAGGGCATCTTTATAATTCCAAACTTCTCCAGTAATAACAAACAGATGACCTCCAGTATCAGTGTCTGAGATTACGAAAACAGGTTGACCTTTCTATGGAACACTACCAATTGATGATGAAAATGAAGCAAGACGTTATACCAACAAGACACAACGCATGTGAAATGCATGACACTGAATGAAGTCTAGAAAAAGCTCCAGCTGAAGGTCCTGGGAAGATGCAGAATTTAGTAGACTGCAGGTGTGACCTTTCTTACTGACTATTTGACTAAGTACCAGCAGGAGGAAGAGCAAGGACACACTGCAGGCACTTAGGAAGTCTGCCTGGGGGGGGGGGGGGGGGGCAGCTCTGCAAACCTCCTGTCACCTCACTTACTTTTGTATCTGAGCAAACACCTACTGCAGACAATATTCTAGGCAGGTCGCTTTTGTAAGTCACAGAGGACTCCCACATGACACAGTACCTCATTCTTTAACAGACAGAACAAAGAGATACAAATAATTCCAGTAAGGAAATCTTAATGTCACACCCATGAAAATCCTTTGAAGAATGACTCACAGGAAGGTCTACAAATGAGGCAGACAGGCTCAGTCTGCACAGGCAGGCAGAGTCTGCATTTGGCAAGGTCATCAATACCAAGGTCATCAGTACACTCCTACCTTCCGTTTTCTGCTGTAAAACAGTCGTCAAATGCTCTATAGCTTCATCCACATGCAGCCCATGGAGGTCGAGGACGTTCTGCGGCAGCAGAGAGGCGTTGACTTTCTCGAAGATCTCCACGGCAGCCAGGTGATTGGCCTCTTTCATCTTCTGCTCGTGGAGACTGCCCTTTAACCACGAGACAGCACAGCGGCCACTTTAAATAGCCGTCACCTAGTCCAGTGGTCCCCAGCCTTCCCCGGGCTGCGCCCCTTTACGGTAGCGCCTCACCCCGTCATAAATGTATTTCTTTGCTACCTCAGAACCGTAATTCTGCTACTGTCAGGAGTCATAGTGTAAATATCTGATATGCAGGAGATCTGATATGCAGGCTCCATTTGCGACCCACAGGTTGAGAGCTGCTGACAATCAAGAAGCAAAAGTGCCCTAAATAAAAGCCAGAACACTAACATCTTGATGTAACAAGCTAAAAGACAAGGATGAACCAAACTTTGGGAAATTTCAGTAACTAAATAATATTGTTCTTAAACTACTCAATCATAGTTTGTAAAGTAAAAATAAAAAATTCTTTAACAAAAATCATAAAAGGAAACAATAATATTTGGCTCAAGAACCAACTGGTTTAATGCTTGATTAATACAAGTGGATTCTTTGATAATCCTGAGCCTCAGCTTGACGATCTCTTCAAGCATCTTCTCTAGTTACCCACCCCAAGGTCTGTTATTGGGCCTCCTAGAGCTGTACTGTTGGACACTTCTGTTAGTAACCAAAGAGTGAGCGTGTGGGGTCACAAAAATGAAAAGGGTACTTCTTACATTACCATGCACAATGAGCCCAGCAAGAAATTTTATTCTCTTGAGAAGTATTAATAACCTTTTCTTCTTTGTGAACATAAAAGTGATGCTTGGAGGCTAGGGGAATGGCTCAGTGGTTAGGAACACCTGCTGTGCAAGCTTACGACTTGAGTTCATGTCAATGTAAAAAGCGGGGCATACCTGTATGTGCCTTAACCCCAGCATTGGGGGAAGAGACAGGTAGACCCCCGGAAGCTGAAAGGGTGAGCTTCCGGTTTAGTACTTCCTCACTGCCTGCCTTACGGCAGTAAATAGGAAGTGACAGAGGAGGATACCCGCTATCCTCTTCTGGCCTGAGTGCACAGGGACATGCACTCCCACACTCCTGTGCATGTGCCAAATACACACACAAAACACCACACACACACACACACACACACACACACACACACACACACACACACACGTAAATGAATAAAGCACCTTACTAAAAATCCAAACATTATAGACAATGTAAGACTCCAGTCTAAGACAAACTTTTCTGCTTTCTTTCCTCCAGGAAACTTTTTTTTTTTTTTTTTGGTTTTTTGAGACAGGGTTTCTCTGTGTAGCTTTGGCTGTCCTGGAACTCACTTGGTAGTCCAGGCTGGCCTTGAACTCACAGAGATCCGCCTGGCTCTGCCTCCTGAGTGCTGGGATTAAAGGCGTGCGCCACCACCGCCAGGCTTCCTCCAGGAAACTTCTATCCACTCAGACATGCTACTGAACAATGGACTGCTCAGGGGACCACTAGGTGATTTGATTTACTCTAAAGGAAAATACATTCGTGAACTATACACACACAGAAGCAGTGACGGCCGAGAAAGCAGACAAAGTCCTCACAGTCATGGGACTGTCTCAGACTGGGCCACTCTATATATCACCCACATAATCTCTAAATTCCTCCCCAAACAATCATTAAGCCAAAACTTAAAGTAAGCATCATGTACTTCAGACTACTTAAATTGATAAACTGTGGTCAGTCCCCACTTCACCTGCTGAGCGTAGAAGGTGGCCACGTTCTTCTTGCCCATGCGGTAGGCCTCCTTGGCCTTGCTGTAGCACTCCATCCTCTTCTGCTGGTGCAGGAACGCCTCTGCCCTATAGTCATCATACTCAGGGTACTCAAAATCCTGGAAAGACGCGTCACCTGTGGGGTCATCACTCTCTCTTGACTTCTTTGCCTAGAAGAACACAGCATGTAATACACAGATAAAGATTGAAAAATGGATGTCTTACCACCAGAAAATGCACATACAAACCAGTCTGTGAGCCAGGGTGGTGGCACGTGCCTGTAATCCTGGTACTTAGCTGGGAAGAAAAGCAGGAAGATCAGACAATCAGATGTGTTGAGGGTGGTATGATCATAAACAGAAAGGACAATCAGGACAGCCTTGGCTACACAGTAACTGGAAGCCAGTCTGGACATACAAGTCTGAACAAAAGGAAAAATCAGTCAGGAATGGTGCTGCATGCAGACCTTTAATCTTGGGAGGAAAGACAGTCAAATCTCTGAGTTTAAAGCCAACACAATCCAGCTTGGTCTACAGAGAGTTTCAGGACAGCCAGGACTACACGGAGAAACACTGTCTCAAAAACAAAAACAAAAACAAAAAACCACACACACACACACACACACACACACACACACACCCCAAAAAAAGAAAAGAAAAAGCCAACGAAATAGACGCATCTTTTTCTTCTCAGAAGAGATTTCCTCGGTGTCTACATTGTAAGTCAAGCATGCACTACCATTCGCTTTTTCAAGTTAGTAACACTACCCCTTCCTTAACCACTTTTAGGAGACACTGAAATATTCTTCAAAATCATTAAAATATAATCAGATCATAAATCAAGCCAAAAGACAGAAGCTAAGATAGTCAGAAAGCAGTATGAATGTATTCAGTACAGAAATCCAAGTTTTGGTTTGTGGTTAAGCCTATTCAAAAGTTTCAAGCCTTGGATAGTGTGCACACTTATCACCCCAGCACTCAAGGGCAGAGGCAGGTCATTCTTCAAGGTTCAAGGCATATACTCTTGCCTACACAGGGAGTATAAAGCCAGCCAGAGATACATAATGTCTTGCTTTAAACAAACAAACAAAAAGTTTCATGGTAACAATGAGCATTTTCAACTTATGGTTTTTAAAAGCCAATGAAAAACAAATAATTAAAAATCAACAGAATACCTCGTGTAGTTATCATGGCTGATAGTAAAAATCATAAATACACTTATGGGTCAGTTTCAACCTACCATTAGCCACCATGGTCAGTTAGAGAAATTCAGTAACCTTTTAGAATCAACCCTGTCCCTCACAATCCCAGTATCATGGAGGACAACCAATCTGACTGAGAACAGTATAAGCTACATGGCAAGATTCTCTCTCAGAAACCAAACACAGCAACAAAGTGTGTTTGTGTGTATGCACCCACAGGTATATGTGATATAATTATTATCTAAAACATACTCTTAGAGAATTCTCTAATGTAAAACAAAAGATAAATGATAATTATGCAAACTGTCCATATGCTTTCCCTTAAGTAAGAAAACTGTATTTTTTAGATAATATTCTCAGACAATATATCCAAATGTCTTTAGAATATCAGAAGCTAATGTTTAAAAAATGAAATATAGTAATCTCTAGTCAACCCAGCTTTCATTAATTCTCTTCTTCAAAGTTACTGTTTGCAGAGAACTGCTTGCAAACAGCAATCTATGTCTTAGCTTTACCTTTTTCTTTTTTTTTTCTTGTTTTGGTTTTTCAAGACATGAATTCTCTGTGTATCCCTGACCATCCTGGAACTCGCTGTGTAGACCAGGTTGGCCTCAAACTCACAGACATCCTCCTGCCTCTGCTTCCTGAGTGCTGGATTAAAGATGTGTGCCACTATTTATCATCTTAACTTTATCTTAATAGGTATGTTTTCAATTAATTTCTTTGATACCTTAAAAGTATTGTAAGTCACACATGTCCTACTATGTAATTTAATAAACATTTTATGTGTATTCAAAACTCAAACCAAACAAAATCATAATTTTCAATACTTTAAAAAATGCTTTTATTGATATAATTATTTGATTGAGGTTACTTACTAGAATTTAACAAGCTGGAAAATACCATTTTGCTTAGAAATATTACCAAGAATTACATTTATAATATACTCTATAAGACAATCTTCAATGACACATAGGTTTAAAATCTTAAAAGTCTATCATTTATAGTAATACTATAAAAAATATTATATGTACTATATAATACATATATATCTCTAATTGATAAAAATAAGGGAAGAAAGATTTACAAACTGACCTAAAACACAAATTAACAGTTGGTTACATAATTTCCTCACTAATACTTTGCTTAGATCCTGAGACTGTAGACTTGAAATAATAGACATCACCATGCTCTTCAAAAAAGTTAATTATGAGTCAGGCATGGTGGCTGACATGCCTTTAATCCCAGCACTTGGGAGACAGAGACAGATCTCTGAGTTTGAGGCCAGTCTGGTCTACATAGAGAGTCCAGGCTAGCCAGGGCTACACAGAGAAACCCCTGTCTCGAAAACAAACAAAATGTGCTGTAGAGATGGTTCAATGGTTAAGAGGACTTGATGCTCTTGCAAAGGCCCTGGGGTTTGGTTCCTGGCACCCACATGGAGGCTCACGACCTTTTGTAACTAGAAGCCCTGCACATACATGATGAACACACACACACACACACACACACACACACACACACACACACACACACGCAGGTAGAATACCCAAATACATAAAATAAAAATAAAAAAGCAACAACAAAGTTTTAATACTGATACAAAATTAATACGTAAAAATCAATTATATTTCTATGATTTATTATGAGTAATCCAAACATAAATAAAACAATTTCAAGGTAAAATAGAGAAACCACTTAAGAAAAAGTTTGGCACTCAAGGTTAAATGTTTCTGCCCACATATTTAGATTCTAAGATCTAGGGTACAATAAAAACCACAGCTACTCAAGTATGCCTCATATTTACTGTGTCTACCTAGGAAAGTCTACACATAACCTACAGGAATTTAAATGCTTATCATGGAATCAATATATTCAACAAAAACATATTAAGTATAAATTCATTCTTTGGAGTACACAGATATTCTAAACCAAATATGTTATTGGTCATTAAACTTTCAATGTAGTCAAAAGGGTGAAAAGTAATCACTTAACTATTATACTCGATAAGCAAACTATATTTTATACACATTTATTTGCCAACAGAATAACAGCTCAAATCACTCCGTACCTTTTTCTCTTTTGATTTCTGTGCAGGATGAGAAGTGATGTTCTCATTTTGGTGAACACATTCCTGAGCTACCACTGTTTTCACGGGGTCTCCTTCAAGAACACAGTTTAGAAACTGCACTGTGTGTTCCAGTGAATAGCTGTTTGAACATAACGTTAAGAAAATCAAAGTTCTGTGGCACAAATTCAAGCAATTTCTAAGTGTGGAGATGGCTCAGTGGTTGAGACCCTGGCTGTTTCTGCAGGGAACCCAGGTTTTCCCAACAGTCTGTGACTCTTGGTTCCAAGGGATCTAATGCCCTCTTCTGCCTACTGAGAGCCTCAGACACACATGGGGTGCACATACATACATACATGTAGGCAAACACTCATATACATAAAATAAAAAATAATACTGAAAAAATTTTAAGTATAAGATAGATTTGAGAATGACCTCTGGGAAATCTCAGGAAAAATAATGAGTAATTGGGTCTCAATTTTTTTTTTTTTTGGTTAAGATAGGTCTCACAATATAGTCCTGGCTGCTTTGGAACTTGCTACAAAGACCAGGCTGACCTGAACTCACAGACATCTGCCTGTCTCTGTCTCCTTAATGCTGTCAAAAAAACAAAACAAAACAACCTTTTTTTTTAAAAAAAAAAAAAATACTGTTTTCCATGTCTGGATGTTTCACCTGCATGTGTGTGTACCACACGCATGCCTGTTACCTGAGGAGGCCAGAAGAGGCATCAGGCTTCCTGGAACTGGAGCTGCCGACAACTGTAAGCCCCCATGTGGGTGTTAGTGATCTAACTCTGGTCTTCTGAAGTGCGGCCTCCATGTGGGTGTTAGGAATCTAACTCTGGTCTTCTGAAGTGCGGCCTCCATGTGGGTGTTAGGAATCTAACTCTGGTCCTCTGAAGTGCGGCCTCCATGTGGGTGTTAGGAATCTAACTCTGGTCCTCTGAAATTCGGCCTCCATGTGGGTGTTAGGAATCTAACTCTGGTCCTCTGAAGTGCGGCCTCCATATGGGTGTTAGGAATCTAACTCTGGTCCTCTGAAGTGCAGCCTCCATGTGGGTGTTAGGAATCTAACTCTGGTCCTCTGAAGTGCGGCCTCCATATGGGTGTTAGGAATCTAACTCTGGTCCTCTGAAGTGCAGCCTCCATGTGGGTGTTAGAAATCTAACTCTGGTCCTCTGAAGTGCGGCCTCCATGTGGGTGTTAGGAATCTAACTCTGGTCCTCTGAAGTGCGGCCTCCATGTGGGTGTTAGGAATCTAACTCTGGTCCTCTGAAGTGCGGCCTCCATGTGGGTGTTAGGAATCTAACTCTGGTCCTCTGAAATTCGGCCTCCATGTGGGTGTTAGGAATCTAACTCTGGTCCTCTGAAGTGCGGCCTCCATATGGGTGTTAGGAATCTAACTCTGGTCCTCTGAAGTGCAGCCTCCATGTGGGTGTTAGAAATCTAACTCTGGTCCTCTGAAGTGCGGCCTCCATGTGGGTGTTAGGAATCTAACTCTGGTCCTCTGAAGTGCGGCCTCCATGTGGGTGTTAGGAATCTAACTCTGGTCCTCTGAAGTGCGGCCTCCATGTGGGTGTTAGGAATCTAACTCTGGTCCTCTGAAGTGCGGCCTCCATGTGGGTGTTAGGAATCTAACTCTGGTCCTCTGAAGTGCGGCCTCCATGTGGGTGTTAGGAATCTAACTCTGGTCCTCTGAAGTGCAGCCTCCATGTGGGTGTTAGGAATCTAACTCTGGTCTTCTGAAGTGCAGCCTTCACTCTTACCCACTCAGCCACCTCTCTAGTCTAAGACTTTGAAGGTTTTTAATACTCCTCCTCCTCCTCCTCCTCCTCCTCATCATCATCATCATGGGCAGGTATAATAGCTCAACAGGTAAAGGTTCTTGCTGCCACACCTGACGCCCTGAGTTTGATCCCCAGGATCCACTTGTTGAAAAGGGAAAGCTGCCGGGCGGTGGTGGCGCACGCCTTTAATCCCAGCACTCGGGAGGCAGAGCCAGGCGGATCTCTGTGAGTTCGAGGCCAGCCTGGGCTACCAAGTGAGTTCCAGGAGAGGCGCAAAGCTACACAGAGAAACCCTGTCTCGAAAAACCAAGAAAAAAAAAAAAAAGAAAAAAAAAAAAAAAAAAGGGAAAGCCAGGTCTCACATGTTGTCTTCTGACCTGCACACTTACACCTTACTGATTGCACACACAATAAATAAGTGAACGAATGAACAAGTGAAAAATTCAGGTGTCTGGAAAACACATTTAACCTAATTGAACACTATACAATGTACACACTCATCGAAATTGTATGACTCATTAATATGCATAATTGTGTGTTACATACCAGTCAAAATTCACTGGCTGGGGCTGTGGCCCAGCTGGTAGAGCAGTTGTCTAACATGCAGGAAGCCTGGGTTTGATCCCCAGAACTGTATAGAACTGGCCATGATGGCAGATACCTGTAATCCTAGCCCTTGAGGCAAAAAGGTCAGAAGTTCAAGGTCATTCTTAGCTACACAGCAAGTTTAAGGACAGCCTGGGTTCAATCCCTGTAAGTACCAAAGTAGTAGTAGGAGGTAACGCTGATAACTCAATTTCTAATTTCTTTTAACTATTTATTTTGGAGTCAGGCTATGTAGCCCTTGCTGGTCGAGAACTTGCAGCATGCCTGTAGCCTCCATGCTGAGTTCCTGGCCTTATTTGAGGAACATTAGCTACACTGTTTCTTTTAATTGCATCATCTATATCCCATAAGTCTTTTGGGGATCTATACATAGTTTCAATTTCCTTCCAAAATCCAACTCAGATAAACACCTCCATGTCGATATTTGTATTATAACAAACTCTACTCAACACCATGAGGTTCTAGTTTAAAAATGGAAGCACAGCACTGTCTACCCCTCCACCCCATGGTAGCTGCGCTGTTAGTTTCTCATGAGGAAAAGGTAACAAAAAATTAAAGAGAAAAGTAACATGGAATACAAAGCTAGAAAATTTCACTTTCTGTATTATATATATTTAATCTAAATTTAATTATTTATATTACATTGAATCAGAAAGATGAACACTAGAGATTGTTTGGGATAGACCACCAGTGACATCAGAGTGGAAATCCCACCCAGTCCTTCTAGCACTCACTTGTGATCTTTGAAGATGTCCACCAGGAAATTTTGGTTAATGGCTGGAAATATTTTAAAGAGCTGCTTCTCCTTTAGTTTGGTGGCACAGTCTTTTTCAAATATAAGTGTCTCCCTTTTCTAAAATGAAACAGAAAAAAAAAAATCACCCTTAAGATGAAATTTAGAAGCCAGACAATACTGAACAAAAGTCTAATTATTTTGTTGCAAAAAGACCAACGATTTATAAGCAATCACAGACTTTCCTCACTGATCAAAGGCTGAGGTTAGTAATGTAAGTATTCTTACGCTATTTATTTATATCCCATTTTTGTCAAGTATTTGAGGGAGTTCATAAACACATATAATCACATATGTACATATACATATACAAACCCAACACAGTCTATTACATGGTTTAACAAGAATGAAGCAACACAGAAAGTCATGAACCACATAACACTGTTTCAGTAAATGAGGAGCCGCACATATACTGGTATATGCTGTACCATATAGCCTAAGTGTGCAGTAAGCCCTACTAGGCTGGTGTAAATACACTATGATATTCACACAACAAATCAGCTAATGATGCTTTATTTGGGATATTGTTCATCTTTAATCAATGTAACTTTCTATTAAAAAAACAGGATATAAATAAATGAAGTCAAAGGTTAGAGAAAATAAAGGCAAGAATACAGGATAAAGCTAGCAAGTAAAATTAGTTTGTAAGTCCATGCCACAGAATCCTGTACAGTTGCTACAATTCAGTTCTGAGCCCTTAGTGGCCAAAGCAAGGGGGAGGAAGTGCCTCAGTGTCCATAAATGTAAAACAAACCAGTCACTCAGGAGCAGTCTAGCTTCTCTGGGACTGAAACCTGAGAGAAATGTCTCCCCTGAATACTCATCAAGGGATACTGTGTGATGCTGTGAACGTCCTCAAAAACATGTTCTCCTCAATGGGCAGAAACTACAATGTATAAATGTCACAAATTCAGGGGGACCGAAAATCTTAGAACTCCTAATTACTTAAAAATTTTTCACAAATACATTTACTCAAAAATAACAATGTGAGTATTAGTATTTTTCACAATCCATAAAGCTACCTATCCAGAACTACTCCTCCTGCCAGGCAGAGTTGCATATGCCTATAATGCTTGATTTTAAGACAGAAAGACAGGAGTTCAAGGACAGTCTGGGGTATAAATTGAGATCCTAGCACAAAAAGTTAAAATTTAACTAAATAAGTAAATAAAGTCAAACTGTCAGGCTAAATGAACTTTCCTAAAATACAACCTTTCTCTGTCCACCCACCCCATCTGCGTGACACTTAGTAGCACGCACTGCATGCCCCCTGTGCAGTCTCTACCACTTTTCACCTTCTTCCTTTTAGACAGGCTCTCCACAGTCATCTTCCTGTCTCCACCTCCAAAAGCTCGGGTCGTAGCACACCCAATTTTTAAAAAACATTTTATGATGGTGTTGGGAGACTTGAACTCAAGTACTCATGCTTGGCAGCAAGTATTCTGACTCCCTGAGCCATCTCCCTAGTCCTTAGAATTCTTTCAAATTCTAAACTAAGATTATGATAAAGATTCTTTAAGTAGCCAGGCAATAGTGGCACACGCCTTTAATCCCAGCACTTGGAAAGCAGAGGCAGGCAGATCTCTGTGAGTCTGAGGCCAGCCTGGGCTACAAAGTAAGTTCCAGGACAGGCACCAAAACTACATGGAGAAACCTTATCTCAAATAACAATAAAATAAAAAACAAAGAATAAAATATTTCACATATGCTCTATAGCCTGACTTTACACCACTACCCCCAAAACAATCCTCAGTGCTACTGAGTTCCTAGTGACCCAACAGGCCATCACGTTTCTAAACTATGAATTCTAACAGGGACAGACTACCAACTCAAGACCTTATCATCCTACAATGCATGTTTGCACTTTAGTGGTTAGTATATGTAAAGTCTGCTTTGTATTTCTTTCTTTCAGAGATATACAAAAGGGTTTTTTCTCCTTTGGGACCAATGAAAATGAAACATCAAGAGACTCTCTTACTGAGGCTTCATTTAAAGTATGGATGATTTTAAAAAGAGTATTCTCTGGACCAAGTTGTCTACTTTCTTTCTTTCTTTTTTTGTTTGTTTGTTTGTTTGTTTTTTGATACAGGGTTTCTTTGTGTAGCCCTGGCTGTTCTGGAACTCACTCTGTAGCCCAGGCTGGCCTCAAACTCAGAGATCTGCCTGCCTCTGCCTCCTGAGCTCTGGGATTAAAGGTGTGCACCACCACCCAGCTCTTGTCTTCTATTACTCAATTTGTTTTTGTTTTTGTTTTTGTTTTAAAAAAAAGGAAAGGGAAAATTACTGATAGAAAAAAAAATGCAAGCCAGGAGGTGGTGGCGTACGCCTTTAATCCCAGCACTTGGGAGGCAGAGGCAGGCCCGGTCTACAGAGTGAGTTTCAGGATCGCCAGGGCTACACACAGAGAAACCCTGTCTCGAAAAAATAAAAACAACAACAACAATACAGCTTACAAACACATACTTAACACAGATGACCTATATGTCAGAGTACCAACCAGCTAGAAGCAAAGCCTCAACCACACTCTATTTAAAACATTTTCCAGTTTTAATATTAGCTTGAGACAAGTTAAGTATGAAGTCAAGATCAGGATGCACAGAATTAAATGAAAATCACATGCTAAACACCACCGCAGTCGGAGACCACGGACTAATATCTGTGCTAACCCATACCAAATCATGTTTCTCTTGTAAGGCGATTTCTTCTGACATTATTTCTCTCAGTGAAACTTTTTTTGTTTGAGTGTTCCATGGATCCAGTGTCTCGGGTGCTGCTAAAGTCTTCACTAATTTTTTGCCTGTTTTCTGAGATGATTTTTGTTCAGAATTATCAAGAACCGCAGTCCCAGGCATCGAAGGATCTACAGGAGTAATAAAGTAGTGTCATGTACTCAGCAATTGATGTACAAATTAAGAATTAGTCACAAGACCAAAGAAACATGGGATTTTAAAATGCTTTTCAGCTTGTAAATATAACACGACTTTGAAACTTCAAGATAAACCTTCACATAACTACAAGGAAGAAATGATAATACAGGACTATTTCAAATGAGCAATGACCTAGTGTAACTACCAATCAGCTCAGCGCTTCCCACTCTCTTCCCTATAACTTTAACCCCACCCCCTTCCCTTCCTAACAAGGTGTCAACTAATCAAAGCCGGTAGTGAGCACTGTGGAGAGCTCTGCTTAGCCAAGCTCTATTGTTCCCAGAACTGAGAAGAGCAGAGTGCTGACGAATACTAACAGACCAGAGGCATGCTGTAAATACGGAGTGAACTATATTGAAAATAAGGGGCAAACCACACAGTTCAAGTGATGGCAGTCAACACCTCTAAGGGGTACAGGCACGTTCTGATCTAGTCCTGTCTCCGTGGGGAGTGAAGAAATGGCAGCCACTGCAGCTATCTGCATTTACAGAACTACAGTATGATCCAGTCACTTCTATCCTCAGCCAGCTTTATCTCTGTTTAAATATTTTTATTCATTCTTTGAAAATTTCATACATTATTTTTGATCATATTCATCTCCCTCTCCCATCTCCTCCCAGACCCACTCCCTATCCCAGATGGTCCAAAATTTATGTCTTTCTTTTTTTTTTTTCCCTAGAGCTGAGGACCGAACCCAGGGCCTTGCGCTTGCTAGGCAAGCGCTCTACCACTGAGCTAAATCCCCAACCCCTGTCTTTCATTTTTCAAGCCCATCAATCCTTATGAGGGCTGCCTATGCTCTTAGGTGTGTGGCTAGGTCTGAAATAATGTGGAGCCCCAGCCTCTTCAGCTGAAGGTCCTTGCCTTGGCTGCAGTGTGGAGCACATAAAAGAAGTATTATCAATGCTCCTTTACAAGAGGGGGGCCTTCTCACCAGACCTGTCCTGACAGAAATCACTGGAGACAATGTCATCTGGAATCAAGGACCTTCAAGTTGGCAGGATTTACCATAAAAGCAGGTTTACCTTTTACTCTAAGATACTGATAGCAACAAAGATTTGAATAGCCAAGTAACAATCCTGCAATGCTATCAAGAAAGGGAACCTAAAGAGTTTTTCTCAATGCAGAGCCAAAGCTTCCGAAGAGCACTTTGACACCATGCATCAGAGCACACTCCACAGCAGTCATGACAAACACAGTGTACAGCCTCATTTTCCTCTAAGTTTCTCTTCTGCACCAAGATTCAACGGGATTTTTTTTTTTTTTTTTTTGGAGAGAACCTTTAATTGTAGCTAGGCATGGTGTGATCCCAGCAATCAAAAGGCTTATGAAGAAAGCATTGTGAATTGGAGACCAACCTTGGCTACAGAATAGGACTTTCTCAATAAATAAACAAACAAAAAGACAAGTTTAAAAAAAGGATTTTTTTTCATTTGCAAATCAAAATTCTTGGGGACATGGCTCGTGAGTAAAGGTACCCACTGCCAAACCTGACAACCTGAGTTCAAGCCCCAGGATCAACATGGTGGAGACACCTAAACTGTCCTCTGAACTCTACACATATACCACCTCACTCACACACTCACACACAAGCACGTGCGTGCGCGCGCGCACACACACACACACACACACACATATAATGTAATTTTAGAAATCGCTGGGTAACATATTTTGTGAAGTACAATTAAAATGAGTTAAGACATGCACACTCGAGCCAGCAATGGTGGCACACACCTTTAATCCCAGCACTCAGGAGACAGAGGCAGGGGATCTCTGAGTTTGAGGCCAGCCTGGTCTAAAAAGAATTCCAGGACAGCCAGAACTACACAGAGAAACCCTGTCTTGAAAAACCGAAGGGAAAAAAAAAGATGCACACTGCCCGTTTGAACATCAGGACAAAATGAGAGTCAGAACGCGTCCTTTACCTTGACTGCACTTGCCGCAAGACACCTCGGCCTGTCTCTGTCGCTCCTGCACACAAAGGCAGAACAAAGATTGGCAAAGGACGGGGTGCTGGGAACAGAGCTACAAAATTCTATCAGTTCTCTCTAGAAATCAGCTCTTCTTGTGAGTTATAAAGCATTATTAAAATTAAGTAAAACAGTGAAACTGACAAGTGAAATTACTAAGGATAGCTACATTTATACATATTTTCCCTACTTACAAAGTTCTATTTTTTAAGATTTATTTTCATTGTTTTTTTAAATTTCATGCATGTGTGAAAGTCTGCATGTGGGTATGTGCAAAACACACACAGGAACTAGCTCTTCATATAAGGAAGCTACCAACCATTACAGAGTCTCTCCATTTCTCATGAATCACTTTAGCCAGATTCAGATCTATATGAACCACACAATCTTCAACTGTTAGAGACCCTTGTGAAGGGGAGAAAAAAGAGAAAATATCATCATTACTCATCATGCATTTGCAGAGAACGCACTCAACTATCATATGCATAAAACTACATTTTGTCATTAATCATGAACACATTTCTGTTTCCTTGAAATGTTTCTATGTTCTATGTCATGGTTTTCATACTTGGCTGCTGCAACATGCAAAGCTTCATAACAATCTATTTCAGTTGTTTGCATCTCCATGCCTTAACAACAGTGCATTCCTTTAGTTGAAACTTTCCATAAGTGTGTTCTAGGAAATTACTTCCTGCCTTAAATATATCTGAAATAACACTAAAAGACACAAAGTTCACATCTGCAAATAAATGTCAGGTAAAAACTAGAGAAACTTTCAACATATTCATGGATATATTGAGATATAAAATTCTTTGTAAATATTCTCCACTTCAAATTAATTGTTTTACATCCCTTAAAAACGTGTCATGACAAAAATAAGGTACTATGTAAAATTATGTGACATAAATTACTGACATTCAGCCAACGAAATAATCTCCAACTGAAACAGAAACTTGTATATGCTATTTACACATACACACACACACACACACACACACAGAGATAATTTACTTTTTCCTTACCTGAATCAATACCAACTGGGCCAAATAATTCATTAAGTTGGAAAGCCAGCTCAGGAGGTAATGCCAGCTCCAGACAGTCTATGGTCAGAGATTTGGCCATTACTGGTGTGGGATTTAATACCTCGGTTTTATCCTCTTCACTAACTCCAGCTGACAAACTAGTTCCTGGCATTAGAATTTTCTCCATTTCCTGTTTATCTTCATTGATAAATTCTTCCATGTTTCCAAATTTCACATAATCCTTAGGAAGAGTCTCATTTTTCCTTACTTCCAAAGAGCCAGTTAGATAAACTTCTTCATTTAATTCAGGATTTGAAGTGCTTGTTGCAGAGTTTATGATATCAGACAAATTTAAAAAAGAATGAATGTTGCCTCCAGTCTCTGTGGCTACTAGATTTTTCTCCACTTCACTAACATCTTTGAGGATGTTAGATTTTGGAGTAAGTGGAAAAGACCCCTTAAAGCTATAGGCACCTGACAAATCAGTCCCATGGTTAGAAATGATTTCATTATTACTCTTTACATTGATAGCAGCATTAGGAAATAGTCTGCTTAGTAATTCAGGGTTTTCAGGATTTGTAGCTCTTATCTCTTCCTGCTTTGAGCTTCCTTTTTCTGCCTCACCAGCCGACTGTGCATTAGTGTTCCTGATACCAATCCCAGGGTTAAATTCTGACACAAAATTCAAATCTTCTGAGGTTCCTCTGTGGCTAATAATTTCCTTCAAATCCAACCCCATAGAAAATGGCCCAACTTGTGATTCATCATATGATTTGGGGGGATTCTCAACCTCAGTATCCTCACATAATTTAGTCTCAGAATCCAACAAAAGGCTTGTGGCCCAAATAATATCTTTATTACATCTCTCATATAAATCTTTCAGGGCTTCTAAGGAAAATGATCCAAATAGTTTACAAAGGATGTTAAGATTTTCAGACTCATCAGCACTGGTAAGCTCACTTTCTTCAACATACGTACTTTTATCATGCATGACTCTGTATGGAATTGCTTCTTCAACATTTAATTTTGTATTAATAGTGAAATCTTTTGGCTTAAATCCATCTAATTTTCCTGTTAGCACTCTGACAGAATCTGAAACGCTGATTTTATTCTTTTCTAGTTTCCACAAGAGAGCAAAATCTTGGGGCTCAGTCTGGGCACATACGCTTGTATCTATCCCAGAGACAACCCTAGACACTCCGACTGCTAGGGACCGAGGCCCCACGACTCCAGGCGGAGCTACTGCATTACTGGAAAAGGGAAGGGGCAGAGCATGCTGGCTAGGAACCGTTTTTCTCAGGGAAGTCTGAGCTTCATGAGCTGTTTTACTAGGCAGCATTTCAGAACTTCGCAGAGTGGAACCCAGAGACTTCAGTTCTTCAGGGCTTGTGCCCCAATAGGCCTCACGCGTGGGATATAGGGGTATTTCACTCATGTTGTCATTAGTTCCAAATTCTAAGTTGGCTTCATTTAAGCCAGCTTTTGGTATTCTCGACCTGTGCTCTCTCTGAGCTAAAGAAGCAGATGAGGGCCAGTCACCCACAATGCTGAATGAGGTTTGCTCAGTACCTTTGTAAGTATCATGACAGCTACTGGGCACTTCTGAAAGATCATCGATTCCATGTGGAGATCCTCGCTGCTGGATATGATCTGAATTCATAGATACCCTAGCATCTGATACTTTGTGTGACTGAGGGCGATTACATTTTTTGTCACCTTGTACAGATAAAGCCTTCTCAGTTTTCCGGTTCCTTTTGGTCCTCTGGCTAATTGTTTTATCAACTGGCCAGTCACCAACAAAATTTGATGGCTCATGTTTTGGGAACTTTTCCAAAGATGATTTGCTTTTTTGTTTTCCAATGGTCTTTTTCTTTCCCACTGTTCTTTCTTCCAGTATCTCAGGAGGTGGGGGGTTCTCACTCTGAAGGGTCCCAGCACTTGCAAGCTCACCCGATTCTTGATTGTCCTCAGCACAGTAACTACTTGGGGATGCTCCCTCTGCAGGGCTCCAAGCATCTGCTTCAACATGCCCTTTCGACGTCTCTTGCTCTTTCTCACTCTTGTCTGTGACTTGAACTTTGCTTTCAGAGTGAGGAAAACAGGTGTTTGGGGCTTCCTGCAAGAAGGGGCTGTGTCCACCATGACCCACAACACTCATCTCCTTTCTTCCTCGGCTGAAACTGGCCTGAGGGACGGGGGGAGCACTCTCGGGTAATATCGCTTCTTTGGCCGCTTCAAGTGTCTTCTCCTCCATTAACTCTGAGCGCTTCACAGATGTGGGTAAGACATTTTCTTCCTTTTCAGAGGTAAGAGCTCCATTGTCTCTTGGGCTACAAGACATTTTTTGAAGTGTGATAAGAAAGTCTCTTCACAGTACCATTAATATTGTGATTTAAATTAAAGAAGCATGCAACCAGACAGCATTTAGCATTTATTCTAAATATTCAAAAGTAAATTACACAAAAATTATAAAAGCTGGAATGGGGATATAAATCAGTAGTATTGCTCAGAGGCAGGACACCTGCCCAACAAATGTGACCCCAGTCCTTGATTTCAATCCCCAGACTAGTGGAAGAAACAGTATCAGAGCTAATCCTAACCTTTCCCGAGAACACCAGAACCACAATCCTTTATCACAGGCCCAGCACCTGGCATTACAAGCAGCACACACAAAGCAAACCCTGAGTTGGACAGTCACCTGGGGTGTCGTCAAAGTGCTGTGCTGATTATTACGGGGAAGGTTCTAGATGTGTTCACATGAGAGGACATTACCACACTAGCTTCTTCACACCCACAGCTTAGCATTAGTTTACAGCACAGAGATCTAGCCTATGTCTATCTGTCATTTATGTATTTATTAGAGGAAGCTTCATTGACATAACTGTTTCTCAACCTGTGGGTCATGACCCCTGGGGGGGGTCAAACAACCTTTTCACAGGATCACCTAAGATCATCGGAAAACACAGACATTTACATTGCAATTCACAACAGCAGCAAAATTACAGTTACGAAGTAGCAATGAAAATAACTTTATAGTTGGGGAGGTCACCACAACATGAGGAACTGTATTAAAGAGTTGAGCATTAGGAAGGTTGAGAACCACTGATTTACAGGGTCACAAAACCAACGCTGTCAGAACATAAATGAAGCTGTGTGAGCATATTTCTGAGATCTTGTGAAAAATTACCAAGTAAACAAGGCAAGAGTCTTGTAACCTATGTTTCTCCATAACATAGGCTGTTCTTATTCACTACGCCCCTCCCAGGTGTAGTAAATAAGAGTGGGTTTACTTCAGATTACCCATAATATTACTATTATTATTCAGATGTTTCCAAGTATAGGTTGTCCTGACTGTGTACAGCCTAAACTCATGTGACCTTGCCCTGGCAACTGTATCCAACTTGAACTAAAAGTAAACTTTGCCCACATGACCTGGCTTAGCCCTCAGAACGTCCTCAGAATATAAACTGAAGACCTGAATAAAATTGGCTATTGCAGAGACTTTAGTCTCCCCATTTTTAGGCTCCTCTCTCCCAGGTTCACTCCACCAACTAGAGCGGTAATACAACATAATTTGTGTGATTAAGAAAAACTAAAGAAGCTGGGTGTGGTGGCATTACAGAAACATATAAGATAAGGAAGCTCTCATTTAAGATGTCATCTGTTAATGTTTAACAACCATCCTGGACACTCTGGACACACTCAACTTCCATGACTTTTCCTTGTCATTCCAAAATAATTTCCAAAATTATTCTTTTTTCAACTCATCTTCCTTTATCTTATGAATTCTCAAAGTCCCAACTCTCCTATTAAGCTTTACCTAACATTAACGGAATTCTCTATGGGAAATGTAAGAGTACGTTCACTAAAACCTAAAAAAAAAATGAAAGTAATATGGACATATACAAAAACAATTAAGAGAAAAAGGAAAATACTAAATAAAATAAAAATAAAAATACAGGTGTATTCGTTGTATAACCACAGATTCAAACTCTCAGCTCAAAGGGAAAAAACTTTCATCTTTCACATGAATTTTAATTTCCCCTGCTGACTCCAGGTGAAACTGTTCGGATAGAAGGGATTTCAAAAGTCTTCAAAGTTATCATTAAAAAACGAAGCAGGTTGTGGTGCACGCCTATAATCCCAGCACTCAGGAGGAATAGCCAGGCAGATCTCTGTGAGTTTGAGGCCAGCCTGGGCTACCAAGTGAGTTCTAGGAAAGGCGTAACACTACACAGAGAAACCCTGTCTCGAAAAACAAAAAAAAAAAAACAAACAAACAAGGAAGCAGAGCTTCAAACTGAATGTTTTCTATAGAACACACTTTATATATATATATATATTTATAACACCTACCCAGCGCTTCTGTCCTCACAAGAGTACGCACACAGCTCAATCCGCTCCGTTTTCTCTGGGTCTGAAGAACTCAGGATTATGGGCACCGAAACAAAACGCTGGTAGTGCTCCAGCATTCTTGCGATTTTCTCCTTGCTTACTCCATGAATATTACGCCTGAAAATTCCAGGGAACAGAAAGGTGGGAAGAATGTTGACAACCAAGGGGGGAAAAAAAAAGAACACACAAACTCCAAGAGAACAGTACATTTCTTTTCTTTTTATTCGGCACTGGGGATTGAACTCAGGGTCTTATGCATTCGAGATAAACACTTGACCACAGAGCTCTATCCCTAGCACCATTAACGACACATTGCTAATGTGTGATGATATAAGAATAGCAAAACTTCTTACCTAATATGTACTATCTAGTCCTAATTTTTTTAGTCTCACTTTGTTTCAGGAGGTTTGTATTCATTTATTTTAAGATGTGGTCTTGCTATGAAGCCTGGGCTGCCGACCTGAAACTTGGGATCCTCCTGCCTCAGACTTTGGGTGTTGGGATTCCACCACCACACCCAGCCTAGTCAGGCTCTCTTGAATTGCCATTTTATCAATCAGCCTACACAATTTGTCCCAGGTATACTCTACTAATTCAGGCAAAAGAAGGCTTCAATAACCTTAAAATGAAGTTGTTCTAAAGCTCTGCAAAAAATAAATAAAAAAATTTAGAAGTCTCATAAAACAATGACTGTCATTATTAACTCTGAGCAATAGTAATCTCACTATAGTGACTCTGAGTAAATGTCCCAAAGTGCCTTCCTGTTATAATAAAACCATGTCCCAGCTAAATCAAAACAAACACATTTTATTACATTTTAAATTCAAACAATATTTTAAATTCCTAGCATATTAAGTCTCTGGATGGCCAAATATGAAGTTTATTATTTGTGTTTCCAGTCTTGCTCGAATACTGGAGTGTTTTTGTTAATGAATTCGCAGTTGGTTAACCCTAACATGGGAATCGTTGGTCTCAACTGAGGGTACTTTCTGGATTTGCAAAGCCAGGAGGTGGGGTGTTATCTTCAGTCCCTCTTCAGTTGGTTTCTTACTGAAAACACATCAGTCGTAACTCTCTTAACTTGGTCTAGATTCAAGGCTTTATATCTGAATTTCAAGGCTAATATTAGTGTTTGCCTCTTGAGTAAATCTGGCTTTCATATTTACCTACCTCGATCTTGTCTGGTTTCATACCACAGAGAAGCAAAGAGATAGAAAATATGAGAGAGGTTAAGAAACATAGACATAGAGGCCAGAGCAAACAACTGGTCTCATACACCACTGATTCAAGTCTGAAGAAGAGAAGAGGGATGAACAAAAGCAATTTAAAGATAATGCTGAGAGTTTTCTAGAACTGATGAATGACACAAATGTCCCGATTCAGGAGTCAAACAAGATAAATCCATAACTAGAAACATATGCTAAAATTGTCACTCACCAAAGAAAAGTGAAGTGACATTAAGCTAAAAATTAAAGAAAAAGCTAGTCATAAAAATAGGAACTAATGATTGGAATGAGAAGACTTAACAATAGTAATAGAAATAAAACATAAATGTTACTGTCAACAACAGACACTAGCTGATACCCCAGAATATATACAGCAAATGTCTTATAAGAAGGGGGATGATAAAAAGATTTCAAATGAAAATTTAAAAAGCCATAGTTGCACACACACAGACCCTTACTGTAAAGAAAAGTTTAAAGGTAAACACCGGCAGACAGACTCCGATTAAAGAAAGAACTATACTGCAATGGGAAACGAAGCACAAGGAAAGACTTGAGCAAACCCACCCCTCGTGGATAAACCGCAGGATGGTACCCTGGAAGCTAATGGGCACTACCACAGGAAGTGTTTTCAAATAAGTCCTTGTGTTTGTGAGGAGGAAGGCTAAGAAAAGTGGTTTAACTTAGACTTGAGCTTTGCAGAGTGAAACATGTAAGGTGGCCACTAAAAGAATATCAACAAAGCATATATAATTTAGAAATTACTATAGAAGGAAACAGACTTAAATTTCATCCAAATTTCTAAAACATGATGAGAGAAAAACTCCACATGGATAACTTTTTTTAAAAATAACAACAATCATAGAAGCCAGGCATGGTGGCACAGGCTTTAATCCCATCACTTGGCAGGCAGAAGCTGGCAGATCTCTAAGTTCAAGGCCAGCCTGGTCTACATAATGAGTTCCAGGTCAGCCAAGGCTCCACAGTGAGACCTTGTCTCAAAAAAACAAACTAAAGCACACTAAGACAGAAGGTGGCCAATAACAAAATATCCATAAAGAGCTGTTTCATCATCTGGAGCCAAGATGGGACTGAGCACTACGGTATTTGCCTGAAATCTAACACTTGAGAGGTGGAGGCAGGAGGATCAGGAGTTCAAGGCTAGCCTGGGCTACAGAAGACCCCCTCCAAACCACTGTGCACCACCACTTACCCCCCCCACACACACACACACACAAGAAAAAGGCAAGGTAGACAGAGAAAATAATTTACAGCCCAGCCATGCTAGGTACAATAAATACATAAACATTAAGGATATCAAAATGTTGAAAGTAAAAGTATAAAAGAAAAATTTCTCAAATATTAACTGAAAGGATGCTGGTATAGTTTTATTAAGTAGAAACCAGACTTCACAGCAAAAGTGTGAAAATCTTAAAGACAAAAGAAAAAAAATCCCTGGGAAGGGATAAAAGCCAATTAGTTAGAGTAACATCAAAAATGATAAGCTCTTAAGAATTTCAGCAACTACCCTCCAAATATATAAAGCAAACACAGGTGGGTCAACAGAGAGAAACTGATGGACAATATAACAGAGGAAGTTCAGCACACTATCTCACATCAGAAGAGTTCACCATCCATTGCCAAAAATTACCCGACAAGAGCAACCAAGAGAAAAGCAAGCACTACAGCAATCTGTATGGACAGCAGGAATGCTGAGTCCACAGTAACAGAGCAGGACCAGTACACGGTGGGGTTTCACATACACGTGTGTTGTATGTGTGTGAGTGCACACACGCCACTGCACCCATGTGGGGGTCAGAGGACAGCTTGCTGGAGATGGTTCTCTCCCTCCACCATGCGAACCCTGGGGATCAAATTCAAGTCCTCAAGCTTGGGAGCAGGTGCCTTTGCCCACTGAGCCTTTCACAAGCCCCCAGCACACATGCTCATGAAGCAAGTTTGGATCACTTAAGAAGTGACAATGGGCTGGTTGTGGGGACACAGACCTCAAACCCCAGAGCTCAGCAGGGAGGGGTGGGCAGAGTCACGCAGTTCCAGGCCACGAGGACTGGTGGGATAGAGGAAATTCCAACTGAGAGGAAATACTCAGTTTATGGTACCAAAACCAGGCAAGGCAGGTCAGGGAGGGGAAAGTTGATTGTTAACCCCACTCATCTACACAGATGGAAAAATTCCAAACACAACACAGGAAAGCAGGTCCACTATATATCAAAAGACAACAAAAAGAAATTGAGTATGACATGCTGCAACATGATAAACTGTGCAAACTCTCTAAGTGTCAGATGTGTAACAGGATCTAGAAGAGGAAAACCCCCAGAGAGAAAGCAGTAGGGGTTGCCAAAGGAGAAGGAACTGCTGGTGTACATTTCTTTGTGGGGAAAAAAAAAAAATGTTTCCAAATTAGACAGTGGTGATGGTCATACAACACTGTGAATATATTAAAGTCAGACTGTCCTAGTTAGTATTGAAATTATTACAAAGAAACTATTCTGAAATTGAGTTAAATCTTCTAAAAGAATACACATCATAAAGGAAAAAACAATGAATGCTCGTCTTTTTGTTTGCTTGGTTGGTTGGTTGGTTTGGTTTGGTTTTTCAAGACAGGGTTTCTCTGTGTAACAGCTCTGACTGTCCTGGAACTCACCAGGCTGGCCTCGAACTCACAGAGATCCACCTGCCTCTGCCTCCCGAGTGCTGGGATTAAAGGCATGCGCCACCACCGCCCAGCCTGACTGTTCATCTCTTAAACAAAATTCAAGACAAGCAACCAAAGGGCAGGAGAGAAATAACTGCGACCTTTCCCTCCCACTTTCCAGTGTTCTAGAAGCTCCAGCACATGGCTGACGGGTGCCAACTCCCAGGCGCTGTCCTAGCTTTAGATACTAGCATATTATACAAGGAAATACACAAGACAACTGGAGACTTCTCAGCCGTGTATTATGTATGAATCTCCTGACTTATCATCAAAGTAGGGGTAAGGCCCACAAGCTGGCGCAGTGGGCACAGGCTTGCTTGAAGGCCTGAGGGTATGAGTTTAACCCCTGGGACAGAAGAGAACTGACTCCCCCAAAGTTCTCCTCTGACCTTCTCACACGTGACGTGACATATGAGTGCCTGTACTCATTCATACATACACACGCGCACACACAAAAAACATTTTTAAAATAATGATTTTGAAATGAGATAAAACATACACAACATAAAATGTTCCCAATTTTCAAATGGACAAGTCAAAACCTAATCAGTTTTGTTTCACTCAATCATTTATAAAGGAAAAAAAATCACTGCTGTGGAATAAAAAGCTATGTCAGAAAACCTTCAAGTTTTACCTTGCAAGTTCCTTTGGTTTGAACTTCCACCATGTGTCTGGTTCCCGGAAAAGGACCTTATATTTATGCTTCTGAGACTACATACAGAAAAGACAAAAGAACAATGTGAATAATTTTTCCATGAAATTAAATGCAATGTTTGCAAATCGTATCACATTAGAAATGAAAGCCCCTCACAGGTGACCTAGTCAGCAGATAAAGAATCTATCTGCTGGGGATGAAGCGATGGCTCAGTGGTTAGGAGCACTGGCTGCTCTTCCAAAGGACCCGAGTTCAATTCCCAGCAGCCCCATGGCAGTTCACGCCTGGGGATCTGGTATCCGTGCACAGACATACATGCAGGCAAAACCCCAGTGTACATAAAAAATAAATAAATCTTTAAAAACAATCTCTCTGCTCCCTTAGAGAGCTGGCAAGGATTATTGGGAGGGTTTGCACTCCTGCTAACCTGCTGTATGGGGTGTTTGTTTTGAGATAAAGTCTCAAGTAGCCTGGATTGACCGTGAATTTGCTTTGTAGACAAGCTGGAATTCCTAGTAAGCACCCTCACACTGGCTCTTCCTGAGAAGGGGACACACGCACTTTGAAAGGCAGAAGACTCTAGTTAAAGAGTAGGAGGCGGGGCTCACCAGGGCTGGAACCAGCTCCTATCCTCTACTTTGTTATAATTCATTTTCTTAGCAAACATCAGAGAGCACAGTCACAAAAACCAAGAAGAAACATAGAAAATTCAATCTAGGAGGAGTCCTTTCTAAACTCGGATCCTCTTCCCAGGCTTCGGGGCTCACTTTACAGCCCTAGCTAAAGTTACCTGTGGCGGTTTGAAAGAAAATGGCCCTCAAAGGGAGTGGCACTATTAGGAGGTATGGCTTTGCTGGAGTAGGTGTGGTCTTATGAAGGAAGTGTGTCACTTTGGAAGTGGGCGTTGAGATCTCTTATATGCTCAAGATAACACCCAGTGTCTCAGTCCATTTCCTGTTGCCTGCAAGATGTAGGACTCTCAACTACTTCTCCAGCACTGTGTCTGCCTGTACAACGCCATGATGATAATGGACTGAACCTCTGAATTGTAAGCCATCAATTCAATTACATGTTTTCCTTTGTAAGAGTTGGCGTGGTCATGGTATCTTTTCACAGCAATAGAAATCCTAACTAAGACACTACCCTAGACAGCTAAAGTAGGTCGGAATTAAGAAACTGGAATAAACTGTAATAAGAAGAAATGCAATTTTACAGTCTCCTTGACCCAGGGATTTACTTCAAAATGTTACGTTACTGATAGTTGTATAAAGAGAACAAACATGGATAGATATAAACAAATACATGTGTGCCAAGATACTTTAGTTAACTGTTATTTGTAATAGCAAAAGAACAGAAAAGGTCAGACTATTAATATGAATTTATCCAAATAAATGAGGATATACACATAAAATAAAAACTTCTGTTTAATGCAAACAATGGTTCTTGTTTGTCTGTCTGTTTCAAGACAGGGTTTCCTGTGTAGCCCTGGAACTCATTCTGTAGACCAAACTGGCCTCGTAACTCAGAGATCTGCCTGTCTCTGGCTCCTAAGTGCTGGGATTAAAGGTGTGCCATGTACCACCACCAAGTCATCTTAAAGATGTTTATTCATGTATTTTACATATAATGTCTTCATGCACACCAGAAGAGGGAATCAGATCCCATTTACAGATGGTTGTGAGCCACGTTGTAGTTGTTGGGAATTGAACTTGGGACCTCTGAAAGAGTAGTCAAGTGCTCTTAACCACTAAGCCATCTCTCCAACCCCCAAACATCACTTTTAAAATTCTATATTAAAATGAAAGAAAGAGAACCATCCTTTTAACTGATGAGAAAGTAAGACAAACTATTTTTTTTCTTTTTTGGTTTTTCAAGACAGGGTTTCTCTGTGTAGCTTTGGAGCCTTTCCTGGAACTCACTCTGTAGCCCAGGCTGGCCTCAAACTCACAGAGATCCGCCTGCCTCTGCCTCCCAAGTGCTGGGATTAAAGGCGTGTGTCACCATCGCCTGGCAACAGACAATTTTCTTTTGGGAGAAAAAGGAATTATTCACACATTTGTACATGCACAGAAAACACCTGGAAAGATTCTCAAAAATAGTATTAAAAGTACTTCTCTCTAGAAAAGGGTACTTTAGGCACTGTTTTAAAGTTTGGATATTTATCAGATATGCATCCACCCATCAAATACCAAAGAAACCAGGACAAGACTCACTCAGTACCTGTGGCTCCTCCCAGCTATTCTCACCCACCCCGCCCCGCTACCCTAAACCTCTCCAACCCAGAGGCCAGGCCTCCCTTCTAATTCCTATGAACTCATCCATCTTGGCTAGGTGCCTCTTGGCCCCTCTTCTCTTCCTCTCTTTTCCTCTCAGGGCCCTGTTCCTCTCTATTCTGCTGGCCATGTTCAGTCTGGACTCTTCCAGATGCCTCTGGCTGTTCTCTTCCTCATATCTACAATGAAACCTTTTCCTCAACCATACCATGGATCGATACTATCCTCATTTTCATTCAATGTTGTTATAATTTAAAACCTGTGGCCAACAACTGCTTCTCCCATGTTTCAGCACTCTAGTTATAGTACACCCATCAACCACTGCACTTTTACACTGGACCCATTCCTTCTTCTCTCAGACATTGTGCATCTTTCTCTTCCTTTGACTTCATTCCATAATATATAAATACCATCCACTGCTGTGGATATCGCTCTATATAAATAAGGCACTGATTGGCCAGTGACCAGGCAGGAAGTATAGGCAGAACAAGGAGAGAGAAGAATTGAGGAAGAAGGAAGGGGGACTGGCTGGAGCCACCACCAAGACAAGGAAGATGTAAAGTACCGGTAAGCCATGAGCCACGTGGCAAAGTAAAGATTAATAGAAATGGGCTGAATATAAGAGTGAGAGCTAGACAATGATAGGCCTGAGCTAATGGCCAAGGAGTTTAAATAATGTAAGAGTCTGTGTGTTTATTTTATAAGTGGGCTCTGGGACTGGCGGGACTTGGCGGTGGGAGCTGGAGAAAAATTCTCCAGCTACAATCCACTTATCTGTCTCATCATATTCTACTTTCCCCGCACCAGCTAGTTACCAGATTCCTTTTGTAAAAAGTCTATGGCCAAGGGGTGGTGGCACACGCCTTTAATCCCAGCACTTGGGAAGCAGAGGCAGGCAGATCTCTGTGAGTTCAATGTCTGCCTGGTCTACACAGTGAGTTCCAAGACAGCCAGGTCTACACAGAGAAACCCTGTCTCAGAAAGTCGCCAAGACTGTCACCAGTTTCTTCTTTAGTCTCTCTCCAGCCCCTCCCGAACGACCACCCCACCACAAACTGGCCGACGCCAACGGCCACTGCTGTGGCGATCAGTGCACCGCTCCGCTTCCCTGCTCTTTTTCCATCAAGCATGCTTGTGTCTGCCCCACCCAGCAGGCAGGTATTCTCGTCCGGTTGTTCGTTTGTTTTGTAATGCTAGACCTTCCTTTTCATCCATACCTCTGCTCAAAATGCAGTGCCTGAGACTTGCTCTTCAATCTAACACTTTAGACCTAGCCTGATCTCCTCATATCCAAGTCTTCATGAAGAAATAAATGAGTCTGACACTCTGTGAGAAGCAGGGTCTCTTATATACGTCTGAGTACAGTTAGGGAGAACCAAGAAATCAATACTGAAAAAGTAGGGTTTGGGTTTGGGTTTTTTGAAACAGGGTTTCTCTGTGTAATGCCTGATATGGAAAAGTGTTTTAATATTTTCAATCATATAAGAAAAAAGGAAGCAGGGCGTTGGTGGCGCATGCCTTTAATCCCATCACTCAGGAGGCAGAGGCAGGCAGATCTATGAGTTTGAAGCCAGCCTGGGCTACAGAGAGTGATCCAGGACAGCCAAGGCCACACAGAGAAACCCTGTCTTGAAAGGAAAGAAAAAAAAAGGGCTGGAGAGATGGCTCAGAGGTTACGAGCACCGACTGCTCTTCCAAAGGTCCTGAGTTCAATCCCCAGCAACCACATGGTGGCTCACAACCATCTGTCATGAGATCTGGTGCCCTCTTCTGGCCTTCAGGGACACATGTAGGCAGAATACTGTATACATAATAAATAAATCTTAAATAAATAAAGACTTCATATTTAAAAAATAAACAAGAAAGAAAGAAAGAAAAAAGGAAGCTGTGTATAGCAGAGCACACCTGCACTTCCAGCACTTAAGAGGCTAAAACAGACAAAGCAAGAGTTCAAGGCTGCCTGGGTTACGAAGTGATAAAAGGATGTGTTTTACCTCTGACTGCAGGAAGGCAGGAAGTAAGTAGCCTTGTGAGCTTTGCCTTTATAAACCCCTGACTAATGTAATCTGGAGCCACATTCTAAGCATGAATCTTAGATACAGACCTGGCCAGTATCCATGGTCCTGGCTATTACTTAATAAAGCCTCTTTTTGTTCAAATGTATTAGCTGCCAGACTAATCTCTGGTGAATCTCTGAGTGACTGCAGACCCTTTCGTTAGTAAAACAAATGAGATGAACAACAGCCTGGATGTTAAGGACGTAAAAAGGAACTGCAGTATGCATTCAACTAAGGAAGCATAAATTCCACTTCCATGTTCAAGGCATGTGCTAGTAATGGAGGACTGCATCACCCCCCAAAAAGAAACTATAATAAAAGCTTCATTTATCAGCTGTAGTCGATAAGGTTACTATATACCCAGCACAGTGGCACACCTAGAAGATGCAATGGAAGGGAGGGAAGGAAAAGGGGAAGGTAACATTTGAACATGGGAATCTTCAAGCTGGGTAAACTTAGCTGTAGAGCAAAGCTCAGCCAAACTGGTTGTCTTCCTCTTCTCATTTCACCAAAGACCAAACCAAACCAAGGCAAACCAAGATATTCTCAAGTACTTGAGAATCACTGGAGAAATTAACATCCCTTCAATGACTCCAAACCCAATATTACAAAATTATGGTACAAACCAAAGCAACATATGGCTTCATTTCCCATGCTTGGAGGTTTGTATTATCTATGATTACTGGAGATACCTTCTTCTCAAATGCTTCTTTTGCTGAAAAATACAATACAAAATGTTATCATTTTAATAATATTAAATACAGAGTGGGCACGGTGGTGAGAGTCTAGACATTAGACTTCCTGGTAGGCAGACAGACAGAGAGGGGCCATGGCTAGGTAATAAAAATAAAGGTCACCAATTTCCAAGATGGCCAGTGTTGTGTGATACTTTGTTTGTGTTCTGACAAATAAAGCTTGTGTGGAGATCAGAGGGAGGGGAGGGGACAACCTGGAGGAAGAGGACAGACCAGAATGCATGGACAACTGTCGTTTTCTTTACTACTGAGACACTAGGAGAGAAGACGGATTTCCGACAAGATCCCCACTGCTTACGTGAAACCTAAACATTCCAATCCTCTCCACAAAATTCAACTTTATTTATTACTTTATGAAGGAGAATGAAGAGAGGGAGATCTGTGTGTGTGTGTGTGTGTGTGTGTGTGTGTGTGTGTGTGTGTCACACAGGAGTGTGAGGTTGACATGGGTCTCTCTGTAGACCTGTAGCCCAGGCTGGCTTTGAACTCACAGAGCTCCACCTGCTCTGTCTCCCAGTGCATGTGTCAGCCTTGCCCAGCTCAGGTGCTGTCCTTACTTTTGAGGCAGGGTCTCTCAATAAACCTGGCACTCACCCATCTGGCTAGACTGGCTGCCCAGCAAGCCCCAGGGCCCTCCTCGGCCCTACCTCCCCAGCACTAAGATTACAAGCACACACTGCCAGGGCTGACTTTTCTGTGGGGGCTAAGAACTGAACACATGTCCTCCTGCCCCAAAATTTTATTGTTTCATTTTTGGTTTGTTTTTTTTTTTTTTTTTTTTTTTTTTTGGTTTTTGTTTTTTTTGAGACAGGGTTTCTCTGTATAGCCCCTGGCTGTCCTGGAACTCACTCTGTAGACCAGGCTGGCCTCTCAGAGGTCCTCTCGCCTCTACCTCTGGAGTGCTGGAATTGAAGGCATGCACCACCACACCTGGCTAATTACAAATTCTTTAGGGCTAGGGCTGGCCATAGCTCAGAGACAGCACACTTGTGTGGCATGTGTTAAATACCACAAGTCATGAGTAAACAAAGTTTTTGAAAGTGCTATGTCTCTCAAAAAACAAATCCTAAAGAAAACTTTCTCTTTATACTACTTTTAATATTATGCAGAACCTAACACCTGCTCTTACCTCGATTCTGGTTCCATTCATGGGCTTCTCCTAAGTACTTTACATCAAACTGGTACTGTCCATTTATATAAAAATAATCATCAGTACTAAGAATGACTCCACTTGGGTTATCTTCTTGCAAAGTCCTATGAATGACAAAAGGGATTATTTTCATTAATTTTCCTTCCAAAATTCTCTTTTATGGTCATAATTCAAAGAGAAATTTAAGTAATAACATTTAAAGGAACAATAAATTTCAAACAAATTGCACTGGAAATTCTCTAAGCAAAAGTTCAACTCTTGGAAAGAAAAAAAAAAACAAAAAAACCTAAGCCAAGATAGGTCTATTTTGCTTTATACAAATTACTCAGAATACAGTTTGGTTTGGTTTTATCAAACAGGTCTCACGCATCCCAGGCTGGCCTCAAACTTACGACCTAACCAAGGGTGACCCTGAACACTTGATCTTGCAGCCTTCACCTCTCCAGTGCTGAGACTGTAGACATGGCCAGCACACTGGTGCTCTTCTCCTTTGCAACAAGCACGGGTCTGAGCTCTCTGAAATATAGCTGTGAGTATAAACTACGGGTCATGTAGCATGAAGGCTGTTCAGATGTCCAGGACCTATGGAAAAATGCTGTGTGGGTACAGCAGCCTCCCAGTAATTCCAGTGCTTGGAAGATGGAGACGGGAGATGCCTGGAGCAAGCTAGCTAGCATGACCTTTTCAATAAATCCCAAAACCTTGCTGTTCTATCAGGTCTCCTCATGTCACATGCTAATGCTAACTTAATGTTATGGACCATAATCCTACTTATTTCTATAAACAGATAGACAGCTCCTATTCTATGGCAAAAACTTCTGTTCCCTCTCTCAAAACCACACTTCGGCTTTGACCCTGAAACCTAGCTCTACGATCTACACCTTTCAAAGTACTACTTTCATTCCCATTCATTTCACAAACAACTGCCGTAACTGACTTTATATTAATACTTTTAATACAAAATATAAGTAACAGCTGGACGGTGGTGGCACAGCCTTTAATCTCAGCACTCAGGAGGCAGAGTCAGGAAGCTCTCTGTGAGTTCAAGGCCAGCCTGGTCTACAGAGTGAATTCCAGGACAGCCAGGACTGTTTCACAGAGAAACCCTGTCTCGAAAAAAGAAAAAAGGTAACATTAAATTACTTTATATTGCTATTATTGGGCCTAGAGATGTAGCTCAATTGGTAGAATGCTTTCCTACCATGCACAGGGTCCTGGGTTTGATCCCTATTACCACATAAATCAGCTATGATGGCACACACCTGTAATCCCAGCCCTTGAGAGTTTAGAGGCAGGAGTACAGTATCTGTGAGTTTGAGAACAAACTGGAATACAAAACCCTCTAAAAACACACTCCCTCCCCCCATGCTATTGCTAAATCAAATAAAAAGTCAATGGCTACAAAAATAAATTCCAATTCAGGAGGAAAAAAAGAAAATACATCTTAAAGTTTAAGGGCCAAGGGCTCTGGAGAGGAACTAAGGAAGCAATACTATTAACGAACTGCTGTGGGATGGTCTGTATGTCAAGTGTGTTGCTGATTGGTCAATAAATAAATCACTGATTGGCCAGTGGCCAGGCAGGAAGTATAGGCGGGACGAGGAGAATAATTCTGGGAGGCTGAGTCAGAGACACTGCCAGCCCCCACGATGACAAACAGCATGTGAAGATGCTGGTAAACCACGAGCCACGTGGCAAGGTATAGATTAATAGAAATGGATTAATTTAAGCTATAAGAACAGTTAGCAAGAAGCCTGCCACGGCCATACAGTTTGTAAATAATATAAGTCTCTGTGTTTACTTGGTCGGGTCTGAGCGGCTGTGGGACTGGCGGGTGAGTGAGATTTGTCCTGACTGTGGCCAGGCAGGAAAACTCTAGCTACAACAAACACCTTTGAAGCCATAATTACAGGGCTATTTCTAACTATTTCTAACAAAATAAAGCTTTAATTCGAACACTCTGGAGTCAGAGACAGAACTCTGTGAGTTCAAGGCTAGCCTGGTCTGTATAAGATCCTGGCTAGTCAAGGCTACACAGTGAGTGAGACCCTGTCTCAAAAATCAAAAGTAAAAAGTTTAAAATCCTTGGGTTGTGATAACCACTATTCTTCTTTCTTCCTTATAATCATGTTTCATTTGTTTTTTGTGAGGCATTTTATTTTTGTTGTTTTATTGGTTTGGTTTTTTTTTTGTTTTGTTTTGTTTTGTTTATGAGACAGGGCTTCTATGCGTAGAACTTGCTCTGTAGACCAGGCTGGCCTTGAACCCAGGTATCTTACTGTCTCTGCCTCCTGAGTGTTGGGATTGAAATTTGTGCTAGGATTAAAGGTGTGCGCTACCATGCCTGACAATTTCTCTTAGTTTTCAAGTCTGGCTTTTATACCCCATAAACAAAGTTAAACTCATCTTTCTCCCATTCAAATTAGCTCTCATCCACAGAAAGGTATTTCATAGTCTCAGAATCTTAAAACTATCCTTAATTTTTTTCTTTTATCTGTCAAAGATGTTCTGAGAAAAGATTTCAATAACAACTTTTAGAAAAGAGTATTTTTTGGTTTTGTTTTTCAAGACAGAATTTCTCTGTGTAACATCCCTAGCTGTCCTGGAACTCAGTATGTAGATCAGGCTGGCCTCAAACTCAGAGTCTATCTGTCTACCTCTGCCTACCTCTGCCTCCCAAGTGCTGGGATCACAGACATGCACCACCACTACCCAGCCAACGAATATTATCTTAGAAGAAATGGCAACGAAAAAATACTTGCGTTATTAACCACCTGTTTACAAAGTATTCTGTATATTCATGTTAGCTGTACAAATTCATGCATTATTCTTTCGAGAAGATGCCAATCAAACTTCCTACCTTGCCAGAAAGGACTTCCCCGAGCCTGGCAGCCCTCTGAGAAGCACGAGCACTAAGCCCACATAGGCCGTGGTCTTCTTCCTGGCGGGCTGGGCCACGGGGGCCTCCTGCACTTGGTAAGCGCTTGCTCCCTCATTGTTCCTCCATACCTTCGTAGGGGAAGTGTGGGAGATAATGGAGGGTGGGAACGTGTAGTTGACAGGTCTCCAGTGTGCAGCTGTGGTCACAACAGGCGCTACAAAGCCATGGTTGCCTTGAAAGAGGTCAAAAGCAGGAATCATGGGGTTCCAGATAGGTGGAGGCGGCGGAGGGGGGAGGAGCAAAGGGAGAGGGGTGAGGACTGGGCAGTAATTCATGTCCTTCCCCTTTGGTGGCAGTTCAGGATGTTTGTGTGGCTTGAAACCAAATCCTTCAGAGGGCACAAAAACATCAGGCACAGAGGCAGACTTTTGGTCCCCATCTGCACCTGGTAAGTCACGCCCTGGACTTTGCAGAGGAAGATTTGAAGGAACCTGAGGTTCACTGGAACCCAAATCTACGAGGGCTTGAGAACGCTGTGCACTAGGACACTCAGGTTCTAAAAGGTCTTTTGGTCTTTGGTTAAAATTGCCACAACCCCCAACAGAGCCATTTGCTGGATTTAAAGAGCTAGTGAGAGGAGAGTCTTCGGGGAAGCTCCCTTCTAACGCCAGCGTGCTCCCCTGTGGAAAACTTTCAGGCGCATTCAAAACTGAAGGTGAAGTTAGTGGGTTTGAACCTAGCGAAGCAGCAGAACTCTGGAGAACTTCATTGTTTGACCCCGTATTCTGTACAGAAAGAACAGAAGTCATACCACTTGAATCTGAATTCATAAAGGTAGAAGAAGAGTCATTAAAACTCTTAGCATCTTGCAAAGGCAAAAATGAATATACTTGGTCATCAGGGGAAGAATTCAATTTCTCAAAAGCATTCTGTATTAAGGAATCCAAGTCTTCAGTTAGCTGCATATCCAAAAATGAATCCAGTTTTGAGTCTTCACTCTCCTCTGCAGGAGGCTGCATCTCCATCACCGCACGTCCTGACACGCCTGGCTTGTCCTCACAAGCAGCCGTTGGTGAAAGGGAGTCTTCCATCTTGGCATCCGCTGCAGACAACTCTAGCAGACAGTCCATGGCATTTTCAACTGCATGAGAACAATAAGAGTAACAGCAAAAATGCATATACACACTGAAAATGTATCAGTATCCAGGTCATCTTTGGAAAATTAACACTACTCTAGGAAATCAAAATCTACGTTAGCTAAGTATCAGAGACAGAGCCATGGAATGGTGTTCTTTCAAACTGTAATAAACTACTATCAACTAAAAATCTTTGATCAGTTTAATGAGTATAAACAAAGACTACATGTATTAGGGTCATTTATAAAGGTCCTAAAGTCAGCTGATTCATTCAACAATTATTTACCTAGTGGATGTCCTATTAAGGATAAAATATTTTAAATATGTATTCTCTTAGTAAATCTATTCATTTACATGGTCCACACTATGTTTTTCACAACATAAAAAAATATATGCAAGCCGAGAGGTGGTGGCGCACGCCTTTAATCCCAGCACTCGGGAGGCAGAGGCAGGCAGATCTCTGTGAGTTCGAGGCCAGCCTGGTCTCCAAAGTGAGTTCCAGGAAAGGCGCAAAGCTACACAGAGAAACCCTGTCTCAAAAAAAAAACAAACAAACCATATATATATATGCATCAGAAAAACTTTGCACAAAAATGAAGGCATATTTTTAATACAAAGGATTTTATAAAATTCAAATGGACTATAAAGACATGTACATTAAAATATATCATAATATAAATTAAGCAGTGTATACTTCTAATAACGTAGAAATACTATAGTGATAGGAGAACAGGAAAGATTTCACATAAAGTAATATATGATCTGGCACTTAGAAGATTAAAAATCAAATTGCCAAACAGGGCAAAAGTTAAAGCCAAGCTTGAAAATACAAAACCACCTTTAGTCCCAGCACTCGGAAGGCAGAGGCAGGTGGATCTCTGTGAGCCAGCCTGGTCTACATAGAGAGATCCAGGACAGCAGAGGGCTACACAGTGAGACCTTGTCTCAAAAAGAAAATATAAAACCTGTTTCAAGTACTCGCAGAAGTTGGGCGGAGAGTTAGCCCCCAGGGTTCTGTGCAGTGGATAAAGGAGGGAGAAAAAACTGGAGGAGAATGAGTAGAACTGAGAGGGTCCTGGATGGCACACTTGGTTTTCTAAGGGAATGTAGGAAGGAAAACTACCAGCCACAGCATTTGGGCACGGAGCATTACAGATCACCTCACTGAGTCTTCCATTAACACTGAAGATCTACCACCATCCTAGAAAGCTTAAAGGAACTGAGGCTCAACGAAGCATTAGGAACTGGACCCAAGGGACGCAGTAACAGAGCAGGCCGCTGTGTCTGACTCCAATGCTGAGCTCTCGTTGTAAGGTTTCCACATGGAGAGCTAGGGATGCTGCTCAGCGGCAGAGCGCTGGTCAGAATGCTTGAGGCCCCGGGTTTGACAACAGGCACCACAAGAAAAAAGGAATCTTGCCCGGCGGTGGTGGCGCACACCTTTAATCCCAGCACTCAGGAGGCAAGGGCAGGCGGATCTCTGTGAGTTCGAGGCTAGCCTAGTCTACAGAGTGAGTTCCAGGACAGGCTCCAAAGCTACACAGAGAAACCCTGCCTCGAAGAAAAAAAAAGAAAAAAGAAAAGAAAAAAGGAATCTTTAAGTGAAATTTGGAGGTCTTTTTTATTTTGTTTCCGTTTTGAACTGTTTTGTCTAAAGGAAGATAAAGACGGAAAAAGCACAGAACACAGGACCCAGCTCTGTTGTGGAGTCAGAACACCATCATTCAATCTCTACGTGGTCGGTATGACCCTTCAAACAAGCTGGCTAACCTCACTGAGCTGACCTTGTTTGTAATGCGGGGACAATAAAAACACCTACCTCATGGGTTGTTGTGGGGTTAAATGAGATAATCCATGAAAAGTGCCGTGCCCAAGGACTGGCACCTAGCAAGCACCCAATTAATGTTCCCTTAAGAGAAAACAAAGAGGGTTGGAGGGCAAGCCTGGCAGAGAGGTCAGTTAGGAGCACAGAGCAAAACTGCAAAGACAAGAAGCCGAAACACCAGAACAAAGTACAGGGTTGAAAAAGCAAACGGAAGAAAAGCCAAAACCCTACACCGCAGATAAACCAAAAATGACCAACCAGAGAACTAGCATATTTATAAGAACAGCAGTATAAAGTACAATACCAAGATACAGAGGTAATTATCATTAGAAAGAAGTCTTAAACAGACTGCTAGAAAATCTAAAACTATGATATAAAAATAATCTTAAAAACTAAATGAATAATTTATATAAAATATGAGAAAACCTCAAATATAAAAATATTCAACATTATTCTTCATTTTAAAAAATTAAGAAAAGGCACAATTTTATTCCTATGAAGACCTTAAAATAATTATTCACAATGCTGAGAAGGCTGTGGTGGTGTTACATACCGGCATACCTCACTGGTAGGTAATTTAGCAGTATATTTCCAAGACCAGAAAACTATTCTTTTTTTTTAATATATTAATTTTTATTTTAAGTACATTGGTGTTTTGCCATGGGTATCAGGTTCCCTGGAGCTGGGGTTACAGACAGTTGTGAGCTGCCATGTGGTTGCTGGAAATTGAACCCAGGTCCTCTGGAAGAGCAGTCAGAGCTCTTAACCACTGAGCCATCTCTCAAGCCCCAGAAAACTTTTTTTTTGTTTGTTTGTTTTTTTGTTTTTTTTGTTTTTCGAGACAGGGTTTCTCTGTGTAGCCCTGACTGTCCTTGATCTCGCTCTGTAGATCAGGCTGGCCTCGAACTCACAGAGATCCACCTGGCTCTGCCTCCCAAGTGCTGGGATTAAAGGCATGCACCACCACCACCTGGCCAGAAAATTATTCTTAACCTGTGGTGCAAGAAATAAAGCTTTGGGTCTAAGAAGAGAAGCTAAAGGCAGACTATAAAATGCCATCAATGCTATTATTCAAAGTATTCATAACATCAAGTGTTTACAAAGAAGGTCTACAGGAGATCCTGAAAAAGAGAAATGAGTCTGTTAGGACATAGAATAATATGGTTGTAATTCCTCACTGCCTTATACATGTATGTTCTACAGATAAAAGTTAAAGACAACAAAATTAGGAAATAAGTGTATTAGTTACAGCACACTACCTGCTATCATTTCTGAGCACCAAATGAACCCTGGGTTTTGGTACATATCATAACAGGAGAGACATGCTCACATCGCAGCTCACACAAAGATGTAGAATGTCAGTTTACCAGGCATTAGCAAGACCTTCAAATCTAGAATGATCTTATCTTATAATAACCATAGCCAAAAACAATATTAACTTTTATCCACTCAGGCAACTTAAGAGTTCTTTTTGCCTACAAACATACTTCTAAACAATTTATTACAGGTATTTATAGTACACTATACTGAAGTCTTTACCAAAATCAAACAACAAAATAAACCTTTAATCCTCACCAAAAAAGTCCTACCCTATTCGATACATACTATTATTTCTCATTAACAAATAAGGCAAACAAACTCAAAGATGTTAATAGCACCAACCTGTCTAGAGATAAGAGAGAATGAAGTGTAGATTCTATTTGTATTCGTGCCTCTTACATCTACAACAGTACATTTCTTTACAGTGGAAAGCATCTCTATTTTTCATGTCTCTAGTGATACCAAACTTAATACCTTTGTCTATGGGAGATACTTAACATACAATAAACAAAATATCATTTTTCTGCATTGCTATTCATCATGGTATAGAACATGAAGTCTTCTTATAAGATGCAAAGGATTCAAACTCAACTTTTCTCACCTTTAAAATCACATTCAGAAAGCATCAAATACACTACATCAGGATCCAGAGCAGAAAACATCTCTGAGATACTGGTGAAGAGTTCTTCCTGATCAATTTTTGTCTCACTCTTGGAAGGAAGAGTAGTGGTTGGCTCCTCAGGACTAGCAACACGGGATACGACAACTTCCTGAGAGTTTGCAGTCTTCCGAAAAGGATTGCCCCCAAGATTTTTCCTTTTCCTTGGCATTCTGACTTCCAAAACTACAATATTGCCCTTTTCAAAAAAATTTAAAGGTTTTTGACATTTAAATCATAATTCAAAGAAAAAATTGTATTAAAAATCTTGCAAATCCAGTAGTAATAGGACCTAAAATAGAAAGCAAGTAAAAATACTCAGACTACGTAGTTATATTTCCACTTCTAAGATGGAATGACATCTCTGTGTAACTCTAAGTACCACTGACTCTGGCAGCAAGGTCAAAACACGTCAGTTTATCCCCAAAGCACTCCAGTTTTGTCAGGGTTGGACACGCTAAAAACTAAAATCACAATATAGCCTAACATAGTTCTAAATAATAATGTACTGTTTTAATATCACTATTTAATCTCTTAGGCATAAAAGGGCTCATAAACATGACCAGAACACCCATTGAACACTTCTACTCAGATATCTAATAGGCATCCTAAACTTGACCTGTCCGAGACTGAGCCCCCAATCACCCCTTCAAACCTGCTCTCCTGGTTCTTCCATCTCAGTTAATGTAACTCTAACCTTCTAGATGCTCAGGTCAAAATCTTGGAATAACCCTTGCCTCTCGTCCAGGTGGAAAGACAACCCGGCAATGCAGTTCCTCAAATGTGCTTCTCCTTACTCCACTGCCGTCACCCCAGACTTAACATCACAGCCTTTCTACTAGATCACACTACCAGACTAACCAATCACTCCACTTCCGTTCTTTTTCTTTCAGTCTACTTAACACCGGCAGTGACAGCTAATTCACAGGCTGTGTGACACCTTCCTTCTGCTAACTGTCCCTGACTTCCCATCTCACTCAGGATAGAGCGCCACTAAAGAAGCGCGTCATGCAGACCCTTGCCACCAGGGTCCCACCATCCCCTAACCGCCCCTGACTTGCCACCTGAAGCACAGCCTCCTGGCTCTTTTGCTCCTCTTCAAACGTTTCAGCCATGCTCCAACCTGGGACCCTTTACACTCTGGCTCCCTCTACCCACTTTTCTACCAGGTATCTATAAAATGGATTTTCTCACCACCTTATTATTACTCAAATGTGACCATTTTGTGAATTCAGTACAACAAATCTTCTCATGTAGCCCAGGTGACCCTGAACTCCCTATACATCCAAGAATGACTCTGAACCTCTGATCCTCCTGCCTCCACCTCCAGTTTTATGTGGTGCTAGGATCAAACCCCGGGGCTTTGTGTATGCTAGGCAAACACTCTACTAACTGAGCTGCATCCGCACTCCCCTCAAAGCCATACTTCATTTCTTCCTTGCATTTTCTTCCTACATGTTTGTTATCTTCTAGTATGTTATTCGCTTACTGCGTTTATTTACCAATGTGCCTACTATCCTATCCCGTAGGATTAAGTTCCACAAGGGGAGGGACTTGTGGATCTGGAGTACATCCACAGTCTACTTGTTTTCTCTGCTTGGATATGTCTAATAAACAGCTCCAACATATCATCTCTAAAATTAATCATCTCTTTAAAACCTCCGAAATGCCTTGATATTTTTCCCAAAATCTCCCCTAACTTGCTCCTACATTCCTCTCCCCTAACTTGTCCCCAGGGCAGCACAGTCCCTAGAGTCTATTTTCAACATATCAGCCACAGAAATCTTCACAAAACCCAGTCAGCGTGGATCAGGGTTTTACATTCAGAGTAAAAGCTCAAGTTCATTCAATGGCCTGCCTCCCTGCCAGCCTTGAAATACTCTTCCCATAAGATATGAGCATTGGTGATTCTCACTCTAAAATTTGTGTTCTCTTTCCAGGTGTCATATTCAAGGATCTCTTTCCTGACTATCCAAAGTCAACTATCCCACTCCGACCGTCCGTCTCCATCTCCCCTTTCCAGCTAACCAACTCGCTGCCCTTGACATCTTTAACATACTATAAAATTTACCTTTTCATTAAATCTGTGTCATAGCTGCCTCCACTTCCAGTAATATGACAGCCACCAGCCACATGTGCCTAAATTTAAATTAATTAAAATTAAAGAAAATTACTTTTTACATATCATATCAGATGTAAGTAGAATTTAGAGCAAAGATTATCAGAGGGCACAAGAGAGGTCACTGTGTAATAATAGGACTAATCCACCAGAAAAAGATAACATCACTAAATGTGTCTGCATCAAAAACGTGACCACAAACAGCAAAGATCAAAACTGACAGAACTAAAAGGAAAAGTAAACAAATTTCACGTTAGTCAAGATATCAGTACCACACTATCAGCAGTTTGTAGAACAACTAGACAGTACCCAAGAATACAGAGCCCAACACCACAAACAATTAGGGATCTAGTCAAGAACATTCATGGAACATTCCTCTTCACAGTGGCAGAACAGACATTCCTTCAAACGCACACAGAAGTTACCACGATAAACCATAACCTACAAGACATAACAAGTCTTAACGAGCTTCAAAGAACTGAGAGTCTGTATGCTCTCTAACTGCAAAGAAACAAACCAGAAATCAGTACAGAAAGACAACAGGAGAACCTTCAAACACTTGGAACGTGAGCAACATAATTTTTTAACCGATCAATAAGTCAACAGGACCAAGTCTTGGAGCTGGGGAAGATAGGTCAATCTGAAAAAAGCTTGAGGCACCAGCATAAGGACCTGACTTCAGTCCCCAGAACCCCATAAAAAGCTAGGCATAGTACAGTTGCTTAAACTCCCAGAGCAGAGAAGGAAAGAGAAGAAAGCGCCCTGGAGCTCACTGGCCAGTGAGCCAAGCCATGAAAATGAAACCCGCAAAGACACTACATTAGTAAATTATAGGGTTATCTCACTAAAGCAAACATATATTGAGACAGTAACAGATAAGCTGCTCTTTTGGTCACTGTGACAAAATACTTGCAATAAACTAGAGAGGAATTATTTATTTTGAGTCATGGTGTCGGGGTTTAGCTCCTGTCGAATGGCTCCATTGCTATGGCCCCTAGGATGAGGCAGATCAGACAGCCATGACAGTGACAGGGAGGCTGCTTCCCGCCAGCTTCTGGAGGAGGAAGTGAGAAGTGCAGGGACCACCTTCACAGGGATGCTGCCTCCCTGCTCAGTACCTACTTCCTCCAACCAGGACCCACTTCCTGGTTTCCACCCTTTTTAATTAATGCCAAATTATGAACTGACCAGTGAACAGATCCATTGACTACATCAAAGCCCTTGTGATGCAATCACCTCTCTAAGCCCATGTCCACCAGCTAGGGACGAGGCCTTTAACACGAGAGCCCTCTGGACACTTTATATGCAAACTTCAACCACTTCAGTTACATTAGTGACATACAAATGCAAGGCACCAATTTATTACTATGACTCTTTTAATGTTTGAAAATTCAATCAATACCATTCTGGTATTAACAAAACAAAGGGAAAAAATGACACAATCAACTCACTGTGCACAGAGCACCGATTTGAAAAAACACCCACAGGTGCTCACACTAACTCGAACAAACCAGAAGTAGAAGGAAATGATGAGGGCACTTACAATGCCTCCACTGAGCTGTAAACTGCTGACGCTTTCCTTCTGCAAACAGAAAAGCAGATGCTTGCTACGCTCACTTCCTTACTACACTGTATCAGAGGTCACAGGCAGCATGCAGGCTGGAAAGGAAATAAAAGTTCTTGGGGAAAAAAGCCAGGTGTGACAGGCCAGATCTCTGTGAGTTCCAGGCCAGCCTGGTCTAAAGAGTGAATTCCAGGACAGCTAGGCTATGTCTCAAAAAGCCAGGAAAAAATAAAAATGTTCTAAGTAAAAGAAATACGTATACAGAACTATCATTATAGAGCACTGAATTCATCAGGTATTTTAGCAAGGTTGATGGCATGTTTTGATAACTATATTGCTGTTGTTACTATTAAGTGTGCTTGAGAAGTGAGGGTAGGGGTGGGTGTGCCACGATCCACATGTGGAGTTAGTTTATCTCCCTCTACCTTACATGAGTTCCACAGATCCAATTCAGACCTTCAGGCTTGCAGAACAATGTTCTACCCCAGCTCCACCTGTATTTCTGTATGTTAGCAACCAGTAGAAAGAGGATTTAGCTAGGAACACAGCTCAGTGGTTCATGAGGCTGCTCTGGGTTCTATGCCAAGTATCAAAGCGGGTAGGAGCAGCAGCAAGCAGAGGGAGAGGAAAAGTCAGGAAAATCTAGATCTCAAGTTCATTTCTCAGTCCTTACCTTTTCACAGCTGATCCACTCATCCTGAGATCAGTCTCCTAGAGGACACTACCACTCTCGGGGGTTTCTTATCTCTCCCCTTGAAACAATGGAGTGGCCAAGGCTTATTCAGTCTTCAGACCTCTTTTTGTCTGCCTCATCTACTCTTAGGTGGTTTCATTCAACCTAATTGCCTAAAACCCAAACAACATGCTAACAAATTACCATGTTCTAATTTAACAAGCAACTCTTCCTGGCTTTGACATCAAACTCCCCACTGAGTTTGATCCTCAGCTGGTAGATCTGATGGTTGAGATGTGACTAGATCACAAGAGCTCTGACGTAATCAAGATCAACACACGAATGGATTAACCATTGGACAGTGGACCTGGAGGTGGAACTTGTTTGGAGGAAGCAGAAGTAGGTCACTCTACCAGGTGTGACATAAAGAGTCTGTCTGGCCCTAGTCCTTCCTGTCTCCCTATCTGATTCACCCAACTCCAGGGAGAAAACTGCTCTGCTCTCCACATGCTCCAGCCATGGTTTTTTGCCTCACCCGAGTGCCCACAAGCAAAAGAGCCAGTGTGCTGCTAGAAACCTCTGAAACAAGGAGCAGCAGCAATCCTTCCTCCCTTAAACTCTCTCCTCCAGTTCAGACATACACAGTATTCAATAAACATCCAAGCCAGGCATGTGTAAATCTCAGCTAAGGATAATGCCAGCTGCCGAAAACAAAACGTAATAGTCATTTCGTTGTTGTTTTAAAACAGTATCTCACTCCACAGGCCCAGCTGGCTTCCTCCTGGCAGAGTGCTGGGACTGGAAGCTGGTACCACACAAGCAGCTCCTGACTCCCTTTTCCCTCACAATTCATATCTCAAGCACTTTGCAAAACCTGCTAATTCAAAATTCAAAATACGTTTGGTAGCTGGGCACAATGGCTAACACCTTTGATCCCAGTACTCAGGAGGCAGAGGCAGGGGTATCTCTGTGAGTTTGAGGCCAGCCTGGTCTACGTAGTGAGTTCCAGGACAGCCAAAGCTACATAGTGAGACCCTGTCTTGAAAAAACATGTAAAAAAGAAAAGGTACGTTTGGTAATCCAACCAATTCTCATTATCTCCACCTGGATTAAAGATAGCATCCTCTTATCTGGACATACTTTTAAGTGTGTGGGCTCCCAATTACCTATTATTATATCATCTTTATTAAAACATAATATATGTATCATAAAATTCACTAGCTAGTGGTTCTCAACCTTTCTAATGCTATGACACTTTAATACAGTTCCTCATGTTGTGGTGACCCCAACCATAAAATTACTTTGTTGCTACCTCATAACTGTAATTTTGCTACTGTTATGAATCTTAATGTAAATATCTGTGTTTTCCAACGGTCCGTTGGAAAAGGTCATTCGATCTCCAAGGGGGTCATAATCCACGGGTTGAGAACCACTGATTTAGGGTATTTTCTTTCTATTTATACCTGTGTGTGTGTGTGTGTGTGTGTGTGTGTGTGTGTGTGTGTGTGTGTGTTTGTGCTTAGTTGTCTATATGTGTACCACGCACATGCAGGTGCCCTCAGAAGCCAGAAGAGTGTGTCAGAACTCCTTAAACTAGAGATAGAGGTGGTTGTAAACTGCACAGAATGGTGCTGGGAGCCAAACCCTGAGTCTCTGCAAGAGCAGCAAGTACTGGTAACTGCTGAGATACACCTCTGCAGCCTCTTTCTTCTTTCTAATTTATTGCTTGGGTTTTTGGTGTCTGTGGTGCAAAGGATTAAACCCAGGGCCTCACATATACTAGGCAGGTGCAACTCCACTAGTCTAAAATTTACCATTGGAATTGAAAGCACACAATTCAGGTTTTTCAGTATATTTACGGAACTGTACAATTGCCACGACAACCTAATTCCAGAACATTCCTAACATAGCCTCACCCATGAGCACTCCATCCCGTTTCCCCGCTCACCCCTGTCAACCACAAATCTGTTTATGGAGACTGCCACTCAGGGACACTGTGTAAATGGAGCCATGCAATATGGCTTTTCATCACATTTGCGTTCTGTTTCGCTTTACATTTTCAAACTTCACCCAAGTTGTAGCCTATGACAGCAGCACTTCATTCACTTTGTTGCTAAGCAACAGGCTATGGTCCAAACACACTGTATCTTATTTAACAACTTTCCAAAGGATGGAAATTTGAATACCTTTTTGATTATAATACATATTCTTACTCTAAGCATTCTTTTTTAAATATTTATTTTATGTGCATGGGTGTTTGCCTGCAAGTTCCTAAGTGTACCACATGTGTACAGTGCCCAAGGAGGCTAGAAGGGAACGTTGAGTCCCAGAAACTGGAATTAGAGACAGTTGTTAGCCAACATGTAGGTGCTTGGAATTAATCTGAGTCCTCTGGAAGAGCAGCCAGTGCTTTTAACCACTGAGCCATCTCTCCAGCCCCCTTCTAAACCTTCCTGAATACGAGTTTTGTAGTTACATGTTTTCATATTTCTGAAAATGGAATTCTGAGTCAGATGGTAAGTGCCCTTTGAGGAACCACTGGACTATTTTTCCTGGAGGTGCGTCACTGCCATCCCCTGGCAATGTGCAAGGGCTCCAACTTCACTCCACTCTCACCAGGACCTGTTACTGCTCTTCTTTTCAACTACAGCAATTTTATTTAGATTTACCTAGTCTGGCTTAATATGTTCAAGGTTATATGTACATTACCGCTTGTGGATCTTCTTTGAAGCAACGTCCATTTGCATTACTTGCTCCTTTTTTTTTTCTTTTTTTTTTTTGGTTTTTCGAGATAGGGTTTCTCTTTGTAGCTTTGTGCCTTTCCTAGAACTCACTCTGTAGCCCAAGCTGGCCTCGAACTCACAGAGATCCGCCTGCCTCTGCCTCCCGAGTGCTGGGAGCTTGCTCCTTCTAAAATTGAGTTGTTTTACTGCTAAGTAGAAACAAGGTTCCTCATTCTACTCAGTAAGAGAGAATTTTAGGCAATGTGGTGGTCTGAATAAGAACGCACCTGCACAGGCTCAAATATTTGAATGCTACAGTCACTAGGGAGTGGCCCTATCTGAAAAGGATTAGAGGGTTAGGAGGTGTAGACTGGGCCCAGCAGGCTCTGTTTCTATCCCCACCCCAGCCCCTCTCCCTCCCTGCTGGCAGATTAGGATGTAACTCTCAGCTGCTTCTCCATCACCACCCTGCCCAAAGCCATGCTCCCTGCCATGATAATGAACTAAGCCTCTGAAACTGTCAAGTTCCCGATTAAATGGTTTCTTGTAGAAGAGTTGCCTTGGTCATGCTGTTTACTCACACCAACAGGACAGTGACTAAGACAGGCAGTCACTAAAAACTATGTTTTGAGCTGAATGTAGGAGAGGACAGCTATAGTCCAGATTACTGTGGACACAAAACACAAGAATTACTCAAGTACAAAAGTTCAAGACCAGTATGGGCAACACAGCAAGAAATTAATTTACAGAATAAGGCAGGTGGTAGTGGCACACACACACCTTTAATCTCAGCACTGGGAAGGCAGAGGCAGGAGGACCGCTCTGCATTCCAGGCCAGCCTGGTACAGAGTTCCAGGAAAGCCAGGGCTACACAGAGGGAAAAAATTAAAGACTATACTTTGGATTTATTTGTTTGTTTGTTTGTTTGTTTACTGTAGTACTAGGAGTTGAACCTAGGGCCTCACACATGCTAGACAAATGCTCTACTACTGAACTATATTCTCAGGCCTCTTTTTATTTTTCTTATTTTGAGACAGAGCATCATTAAGTTTCCCAAGCTGGTCTTAAAAAATCACTCAAGTAGAGGGAGGCCTTGAACTTCCAATTCTCCTGCTTTGGCCACCCAAGATGCTGAAGTCAAGATTTTAGATAATATTTAAGGGAGGTTTTTTGTTTTGTTTTTTAAAGTTACAATGTTAAAAACGAAAACAAGACACAAACTGAAAATAATCTATATAGCCACCCAAATAGAATGGGATTAGAATGAGAATTAAAAAGGGCAAAGGATTGTAAGTGATCCTATATTTTATACATTACTTTGTTATGTACTACTTTTACGTTTTCCAAATACAATGTAATATATGAATTTTTTCAGAATGGGGGTTACTATCATCTCATACAAACGTAAATCTTATCTTCCCTCTATACTTATCCAACTTACAAACTATCTCTTTTCCTTTTTCATGTCCAAATATATGGAAAAACATCATCACGTAAGAAGACTGAATGTACAGGTGGGAAATTCTGATAAATAAAAATACAACAGAGGGCGGTGGTGGCGCACGCCTTTAATCCCAGCACTCGGGAGGCAGAGGCAGGCGGATCTCTGTGAGTTCGAGGCCAGCCTGGTCTCCAAAGCGAATTCCAGGAAAGGTGCAGAGCTACACAGAGAGACCCTGTCTCAAAAAAAAAAAAAATTTTCTGAAATATACAGCAGAATATCTCAACTATCAGCTTTACTTTATGTATCCAATTTACATCAGTCTCATTTATTGTACTGTAAGTGACTTATATTTCACTAATTAGTATCTAATCTCATACATCTTGTCTTCCTTTCTCCATGAGAGCCTTTTAAAGACATGAGTTGAAGAAAGTTGTAGTTTGTTCACAAACAGACCTGTCTTAAATAAGAGAATATATTCTAAAAAGATACAGAAATAGGGATAGATAAGGTTTGATGTGCTACGGGAAAATGTGAAAAGATTGGCTTTTTCAAATAAACAATTGTTGGGTGGTGGTGGCACACACCTTTAATCTCAGCACTCAGGAGGCAGAAGCAGGTGGATCTCTGTGAGTTCTAGGCCAGCCTGGTCTACAAAGCGAGTTCCAGGATAGCCAGAACTGTCACACAAAGAAACTCTGTCTTGAAAAAACAAAAAGCAAAACAATTATTAATAACACTATAAACATAAATTTCATATATATGTACCCAAAACTTCTACCTTAATATTCAATTTTAATCAGATAATCTTTGTGTATCACAGGGTTTCACTATGTAGGTTAGCCTTGAACTTACTATGTAGACTAAGCTGGCCTTGAACTTACATCATCCTATATCAGACTCTTAAATGCCCTGTTTTTAAATGATTTGAAAGAGCTAAAGTACTGGGACTTGCTGATAGAATACTCACCTAACACACACACAACTCTGGGCTTGATGCCTGCACTACAGAAAACTGGGCGTGGTGGCACATTCCTATAATCCCAGCACTAGGGAGGTAGAGCCAGGAGCATCAGAAGTTCACTGGGCATGGTAGTACATGTCTTTAGTCCAGGCCTTCCAGAGACAGAGGCAGGCAGATCTCTCTGAGTTCTTGGACAGCCTGGTCTACAGAGCCAGTTCCAGGACAGCCAGATCTACATAGTGAGACCCTGTCTGGCAGGGGAGGAGGGGACAAAAAAAAACAAATACATTCTTTCCTTAAGATTATGCCACCTAAAAGATGATTTCAAGCATTCTATACGGCATATACTTGTAATGCCAGCACTCAAAGCTTAGGCAGAAAGGATTGTGAACTCAAATCCAACCTGGGCTACTTAGCAAATCCTTTCTAAAAAATATGTGTACGATACAATTAAGGATAAGGTAGATACTAAAGTCTCATGGAAATACCAAGGGTATGTCACCAAAACAGACAAAATTTATAGAAAATAAAACCAATTACCTTTAACATGCACCTCCATATTATAAAAACTACAATAACTGATAACTGAAGACATCCTGACTATCAGCAGAAGACAGAATGGTTAAATTATGGCAACAATACCCACTAAGTATTACACAGCAATTAAAAAGAATACAGTATTCTGGAGACACCCATTATGGCTGAGCCCGGGGCTGAGCAGCATTCGGCCCTCGTTCTAGGAACAGGCAAGGTATACCTCTCTACAACCCTCCAACGCTTCCTGCAGTCCTTTCCTACTGCAATATTCATCTTGCCTGTTTCAGGGCTCTCCACTGTTAGTTCACTAACTTGTATTTGCTGTAATATTTTTAAACATGTTTTAGACATGATCCGTCTTCTCCGTCACTGTCCCGCAGAATCCACAGTGCCGACCCACAAAAAGCTCATTTTCATCTTCAACGCTGGGAAGGCACTGTAGCACCTCACACAGAGCACTATGCTCCCTACACCACTTAGATGGAACCTGGAGAAATTGATTGACCAGGGTATCCACACAAAAAGTGACTTTCAGTTTCATCTGGAGATGCTGATCTTCCTGATGAGCATATTTTTTGAGAACATGGATCATGACCTAAAGCTCTTAACATGGTTCCATACGTAAGACAGACATATGAAAGATATGTGTAGATGGATAACAATGAGTAAAATATCAAAGATCAAGACGTGAAATTTTAGGGATAGAGAGACTAAAACACTCATTAAATGGAAAAACTGGGGGCATAACACAGTTGTCAAAGTCAACACTGTTTCACAACACCAACATATAGTCTAGTAACAAAAATTTCTGATATCTGCTTTCTCATGATTTTTCTCTTAATGGCTCAAATAAGTAAATGGAAGCTTGAAAACTCACATGTAAATATTCATCCCCTATGGTTTTAGTAGTACTTACTGTCTGGCTGGCACTGACAATACCAATGTGCTTAAGAAGGCCACAGTCGACATCTGCAACTCTAAAGCTGTCTTCTTACTAGAAAATATAATAAAATGAAATGTTAAATATACTTAAAAGGCACATTCATATCAAATTACAATCTTTTGGGGGGGGCATGAGGTATCACTATATAGCCCCCAAACTTATTCTAGGCTGGCCTGGAATTCAGAGATCCATCTGCCTCTGTCTCCCAAGTGCTGGGATTAAAGGCATGTGTGTGCCACCATGCCCAGCATTCAATTATAATTTTAAATGAATAAAAATCCAAAATAAGAACAGGGCGGTGGTGGTGGTGCACGCCTTTAATCCCAGCACTTGGGAGGCAGAGGCAGGCGGATCTCTGAGTTTGAGACCAGACTGGGCTACAGAGTGAGTTATGGGACGGCCAGAGCTGTTTGTTACACCAAGAAAGCAGGCAGGCCCCCAACTCTGGAAAAAATCCAAGAGATCGAACATTTAGAAGCACATGATATTGTCAATAGAAAGCTACAGAAAACATAAAGACCTCATTTGACACCACTGGAAGTGACTATTGACACTTTGACAATCATTTTATAAAGAGAAAGAACTAAGCATCATTCTAAGTAGAATACTCTCGCAGATTATCAGTGAAGAGCAAACAGCAGTCAGGGATTCACTCTGCTTGTTTGAGTTTGAGCTGAAATAGTCCTTGGATCAGGTAATGGTCTTGACTGCCCTTTCCCCATCCCTAATCCAAGGACTTAGCTTCCCTTCTCCAGCTGCTCGTCTATCCTAGCTCTGGCTAGCCACTGTCCAGCCTGCCCCCAGGCCTACCCCTGACTACTGTCTTTACATTAGTCAAGACGTTGAAAACAAAATGAGAGAAGAAAAAAAAATTTTTTTTAATATGTGGCAGTTTTTACTTTAAAAAATTAATTTTGCCTTTAGTTTCATTTTTATGTGTGTGAGTGTTTTTCCTGCATGTATGTCTGTCTACCACATGAATGCCTGTGGCCCAGAGACTAGAAGAGGGCATCAGATCCCCTGAAACTAGAGTTATAGATTGTTGTGAGCTGCTGTGTGAGTGCTGTAAACAGAACCTAGGTCCTCTGCAAGATAAATTAAAATTAAAAAAAACTAAAAGAAAAATTCACTAATCGATACTAAAACCCATTGTTAGGTGAAAGGTTGGTAGAACTTGACCTTGTACAGCCAGGTGTGATGGTCCACGCCTGTAATCAGCACACAAGAGACGAAGGCAGAGTGCCAATGAGACCAGCTGGAGTTCATAGCAAGTTTAGACCAGCCTGGGCTACAGGGTGAGACTATCTCAATCTTTATCCACAAAAAGGGAGGAGAGGTGTTAAAATGACAGAATGATACATTTTATTTTAGGCACTATTTACCATAACGTTCTTTCAAGTGGCTCAGTGGTAGTGTTTACCTAGCATGTACAAGGCCTGTGTTTGATCTCCATTACCACAAAACTCAAAAAACTTAGGAGTACCAGGGTTTTGAATAGAAAATATCCCCCATGGCCTCACATGTTGAAGGGCTGGTCCCCAGCTGGTGCTATTTTGGAGAGGTGGTAGAAACTCTCGGAAGCAGGTTACTGGAGACATGAAGGGTATCTTGTCTCTAGGCGCCTCTCCATCTCTTTCTGCCTCCTGATTGATATGAAGTGAGCAACTATGTTCGGCCCCATACTGCAGCCACCTTATGCCAGGTCTCATCATAGGCCACAGCAACTGGGCCAGCTAAAACCTTGGAAACCACAAAGCCAAACATAATAAATCCTTCCTCCCTATTCACAATGGTCCTCTGGAAGCCAGACACGACACTGTACATCTGTAATCCAGGCACTCTGAGACAGAGGCAAGAGGATCACTGCAAGTTTGAAGCCAAAATGCTCAAAAGAGTCCTAGACAAGCCAGGGGGCTACATAGTCAGACCCCATCTCCAGAAACTTGTATTAAAGAGAGCTCTTCCACACGGAGTGGAGGAAAGCAGCGGCCCGCTGCCGCCTCAAGAGTGCCGACTGCTCTCACCTCACTTCATCTCCTCACATGAGGCACTGTGTGACCCTCTATCACAAGAAGTAGTCCATTGTGAGCTTCAGTCGTGTTTTTTTTTTTTTATGTGTATGAGTGTTTTGTCTCTATGTATGTCTATGTACCACATGAATGTCTGATGCCCACAGAGACCCAAAGAGGGCACTGGATCTCCTGGAACTGGAGTCATAGATGTTTATAAGCCACTGTGTGGGTACTGGTAATTGAACCTAGGTCCTCTGGAAGAATAGCCAATATTCTTAACCACTGAGCCATCTTTCCAGCCCCAACATTATAATTTGAAAGACCACATTCATATACCTTTTTCTTTTTCTTTTTCTTTTTTTTTTTTTTTTTTTTTTGGTTTTTCAAGACAAGGTTTCTCTGTGTAATCCTGACCATCCTGGAACTTTCTCTGTAGACCAGGCTGGCCTCGTATACCTTTTATTCCAGTATACTGTTCAGAATTTCAGAATAGTTCTACCATTTTTTTGTTTTGTTTTGTTTTTCGAGACAGGGTTTCTCTGTGTAGCTTTGCACCTTTCCTGGAACTCACTTGGTAGCCCAGGCTGGCCTCGAACTCACAGAGATCCGCCTGCCTCTGCCTCCCGAGTGCTGGGATTAAAGGCGTGCGCCACCACCGCCCAGCGCATTTTCTATTTTATTATTCACTGTTGTTGTTCATCTCTTGCTGTGCCTAATTCATAAATTACACTTTATTGTAGGTATTTCTATATATAGGAAAAACACGCGAGGAAGTATTCTACCAGAGCCAGACCTCCAGGCCACGTCTTTTTTCTTGAACAATATGTATTATTTCTACATGGGTATCTGTATTTATACTTCCACTCAGGCTTTTGTTTATGTATTTTTATTTGTAGTGGTACTGAGGACTGAACCTGGAACTTAGATATGTACTCTTGTTCCCTCTCAGTCTCCCTCTCTGACAATGTTTTATGTAGTTCAGGCTGGCCTAAAACTTGCTACATAGCAGACAGGCTCTTCCTGCCTCCACCTCCCAAGTGCTAGAAGGGATTCCACACGCATGTCATAATGCCCTGCCTCCGGTCAGATTCCTAATGTACTACATCTCAGAGTTTGTTTCACAATGCATTGTTTACACCTCTGCCTTCAAGAATATTCTCAATCTCATAAAGTACTTCCACTCCCCAATGGCTCAAGCCTTCTATTTAGCAAAAATAATCCTTGATTTCTTTTTTTTTTTTTTTTTTCCTTTTTTTAAACAGGGTTTCTTTGTGTAGCCATGGCTGTCCCGGAACTAGCCCTGCAGACCAGGCTAGCCTCCGCCTCCAGAGTGCTGGGATTAAAGCCTAAGCAGTACCACCCTGCGATTCCTCACTTTCATGGACTGTGATCCTCTTTGAAGCCTTCATCTAACCTTATTCTCTCTCGTACAGATGTATTCTGATTTCTTCCACCGCTATCTCCACTATCGCCTCAAACCACATCTCCAACTTCTTGCTTTCTCCTGTCCTTCTTTTAAGGTTTTTTCCTATTTTTGTTGATTTCATGTGTACATATGATGCATGGGTGTGGGCATATGCATTCCATGCTGTACAATTTTACAGCAATCTATTCTCTTTTCCCATCATATAAGATCTGGGTACTAAACTCAAGTCATCAGCCTCGACAGAAGCACCTTTACCCCCTAAACCATCTTGCTGGTCCCTTTCTTCTTATTCATCCATTATTTATTCCCTAATTAGACTTTGAGATGATATTTTATATACAACAAAACATCAAAAGAGTGCTTTGTGCATGGGACCTTTTTTTTTTTTTTTTTTTTTTTTTTTTGGTTTCTCGAGACAGGGTTTCTCTGTGTAGCTTTGCGCCTTCCCTGGGACTCACTTGGTAGACCAGGCTGGCCTCGAACTCACAGAGATCCGCCTGGCTCTGCCTCCCGAGTGCTGGGATTAAAGGCGTGCGCCACCACCGCCCGGCGCATGGGACCTTTTAATAAACATAACACACACAGGTTGGTACGATCTGAGGTTTCCCCAGTGCATGATGGGATTGCTCCACTTGTTTCTTTAGCGGGCACTCAGTCTCATCCACAGACTTCTCTCCTGCTCACAGGTCTCATGCCACTGTTCCTCCTGGGTTGTGTCACATCGCCAGCCTTCTGTCCTACCACTCACTCTGTCTGGGTTCATCCAAGCTCACAGCTTCAACAGCTAGCTATAACTGACTCTATTAAGGAATTCTCTCGCAAATCCATAGTTAATTGCCACATGAATAGTCCATGGGTACTTCAACGTAAAAGATTTTTCACGATTCTATGGCTTTCAACATCAAGTTCCACTTCCTTAGAAATGCATTCAAGGACTTTTATGACCTGGTCCCTCACCTTAACAGGGTATCCTCTCCCCCCAGTTCACATATTCTCTACTCCACCTGTATCTGCACTCTTGCTTCTATCAGGAGGTGAGCCAGTACCACGCATCTCTGCCTCAGACATGCTCAACCCAGAGGTCCCTCTACATCACCCCACCAAAGCAATACTTCCTAGCTCAATTAACTTTCTTTTTTTTTTTAAGGTTTATTTATTATGTACACAGTGTTCTGCCTGCAGGCCAGAAGAGGGCACCAGATCTCATTACAGATGGTTGTGAGCCACCATGTGGTTGCTGAGAATTGAACTCAGGACCTCTGCAAGAACAGCCAGTGCTCTTAACTTCTGAGCCATCTCTCCAGCCCCTCAATTAACTTTCTTTCAGAAAAATCATCCACTCTGATTTCAACTCAACTCCCACTGCATCATAGGCACACCTTTACCTTGACACCTTTGTATTTACTTTAGACTATTATTATGAAAGCAGATATGTGTATTATTAAGCAAACAAAAAACTCCATAAATATCCTATATGCTAGTATAAGCCAAAAACACTGCTAGTTCCTTTAAAACAGTAGACTTACCATTTCAGCACCTGGAATACTCAGGTCCATAATACAGAGCATCTCTTTCCGACAAATAAAGCACCTACAAAAACAAATTCACAATTCATAATGAGACAAGGAACTAAGAATGGCAACGGACATTCTTTACATCTGCCCAGAACTCCTTCCTCATCCCCTACTCTATCGGGGGTCAGCTTCCTGTCAGAGAACACAGGCTATACAAGTGTCATCAAATCACACAGAGCGCCACTAACATGAGACTCTAAGTAAACAAGCCTGTGCAGATAGGAACCAGGGCCATCCTTAGCACAAGGAGAAATGAAGCCCACAGGCATTTTAAGTACAGGAAAGGCCCAGCTATGGTCAAGTCCCCACCCTTGTGGCCACCTTCAGACAATTTCTATTATATTGTCATATAAGCCAATAACACCCACCCCCCACAGGCCACTTCCAGAATTTGACCTCCAAAATGCCTAACGAATAACAAAAAACCGAATAGATGGAAATTAGATGTCAAAGAATATTTTACGTTCAGGCTTAGAAAATTTTCATCTATCAGAACCAATGTCTCTGTTCTTTCTCTACTAAGTGAGCTCCAAAATTACTATTTAATTGCTTTTTTATTATATTTCAATGCAACTCAGATCCTATTTTTTAGACATTTTGTTATACCTTAAACCAGTACATGGTGAGATGACAAATAAACAAGCAATTACAGTGTGATTGAGAGAACACGGAGTACTGAGGAAACACGAGGAAACACGGGCTTGTGTTACCCAGTCTGTGTCAAAGAGAGCCTCAGTAGACTATCGCCCACACTGAGACAGGGCAGACAAGTCTGACTTAGCAAACTAAAGTGGAGGTAACCAGGGAAGTAAGGAGGCATTCAAGACAGACACAGGCTTCTGTAACAATGCCTAGATTTAAAGAACTCAGCATGTGGAAGGAAAAGTGAGAGTCAGCCTCGCTCACTGAGGGGAAGGGAAGGCACAGGAGGAGGAAGTGATTCTGAAGTCAAATCCTAAGGATCCTGAAAGCCAAATCTAGCTCACGGAGCATTGAAGAGGAAAAAGTAAAAAATCCCACAACCAGCTGGGCGGTGGTGTCACACGCCTTTAATCCCAGCACTCGGGAGGCAGAGGCAGGCGGATCTCTGAGTTCAAGGCCAGCATGATCTCCAAAGCGAGTTCCAGAAAAGGCGCAAAGCTACACAAAAAAATCCTGTCTTGAAGAAAAATAAAATAAAATAAAATAAATCCCACAACCAGCAAGGCAGTGGTGGCGCACACCTCTATTCTCAGCCCTCGGGAGGCAGAGGCAGGCAAATCTCTGAGTTCGAGGCCAACCTGGTCTACAGAGTGAGTTCCAGGACAGCCAGGGCTACACAGAGAAACCCATCTCCAAAAAACAAAAACTAAAAACAAAACAAAAAAAATCCCACAACCAAGTCTCCTGCTCAGCTCAAATGTGTCAGAACAACAACTCTGGCTACAGTGTGAACACACAAAAACCAACGGACGGCCCACCAGTGAAGAAGCCATTACAGCACCCAGGCTGAGATGATGCTAACCGGAGAACACAACTGTAACACTAAGGACAATATATCCAAGAGATTATCGGAGAAGTAATCTAATGAGGCTCGGCAATGGATCACAAGTAAAATGAAAAGGAATGTAAGGAAGAGCTTCTATTTCTGCCAAGGAGTGTACACACCTATGCACTACCTAGTTTAATCTTCCCAGAGAGATGAGATGGAAAAGGGACGGGATTCCTATGTACTTTTTTGGTCTGAAGATGGGACAGCTGCTGATGACCACAGCTTTGGGATATGCAGAGTATGAATCACCTGAAAGAATAGCCAATGGGCATGTCACTAAGACAGATGTCCAGTTACCGGAAAAGAGCTCTGGGCTAAAGAGTTACACAATTATCAGCACATACAAGGTAAAAGCAGAAAATCCTGGCCAGATGGTGATGGAGCACGTCTTTAATCCCAGCACTTGGGAGGCAGAGGCAGGCAGATCTCTGTGAGTTTGAAGTCAGTCTGGTCTACAAAGTGAGTTCCAGGACAGCCAGGGCTGCTACACAGAGAAACTCTGTCTGGGGAATTAAACAAAAAAAAAAAAAGTATCTGTCATTCATACTAAAAGCTACTTAATATCCACATTCTTTTAGGGCAGTGGTTCTCAACTTGTAGGTCACATATAAAATACCCTACATATTAGATTTTTACATTAAAATTCATAACAGTAGCAAAATTACAGTTATGAAGTAGCAACAAAATAATTTTATGCGCCGGGTGTTGGTGGCGCACGCCTGTAATCCCAGCACTCGGGAGGCAGAGGCAGGTGGATCTCTGTGAGTTCGAGGCCAGCCTGGTCTACAGAGCTAGTTTAGGATAGGCTCCAAAGCTACAGAGAAACCCTGTCTCGAGAAAAAAAAAAAAAAAATTATGCTCGGAGGGGGGCGGGTCACCATTACATAAATACTGTATTAAAGGGTCACAGCATTAGGAAGGTTGAGAACCACTGATCTAGGGTGTTGGGAATGGTATTAAGCCCAAAATACTAAGATTCAATGCCAGCCTTCCAGGAAGGATGGGTTATTGTTGCTGTTTGGGGTTTTTGTTTTGTTTTGTTTTTGAGATAGGATCTCACTATAAAGCCCTAGCTAACCTCAAAATCACTATGCAAACCAGGCTGGCCTTGAATTTGCAGTGACCCCCTGCCTCTGTCTCCCCAGTTCTAGGATAACAGACTAGAGATCTTGCCCATCTAGAAGAGGAATTTTTAGTGCCCACTTTGAAATAACAGCAAAAAACCAAGTACTATTCATATCAATCTCCCAAACTCATTCCTCAATTTAATTAACAGAAAGCACTTATTAAATATCCTATTTAAAAGATACGGATTGGGGATCAGGCATGGTGGTGTATGTCTTTAATCCTAGCACATGGGAGGCAGAGGCAGGGGAATCTTTGTGAGCTTGAGGCCACCTGGACAGCTGAGTTCCAGGACAGCCTGGGGCTATGTAGAGAGAGACAGTCTCAAAAGGTAATAAAATAAAATTTGATAATCCGCTTATTACCTTTCTCCCTCAAGCCCTCTACTCATTCTCTTTTTTAAATGTATATGGATGTCTTGCCTGTGTGTATGTCTGTACACATGTACACTTGGTACCTATGGAGGAGAAAGGAGGATGTCAGGTCTCCTGAGACTAGAGTTACAAGACTGCTGAGCAGCCATGTGGGTGCTGGGAATCAAACCCAGGTCCTCTGGAAGAGGAGCCAGTGCTCTTAACTGCTGAGCTATCTCTCCAACGTCCTTTTCTGGCTTTTTGAGGTAGCTCAGACTGGCCTGGAACTCATTATGTAGCCCAGGCTAACCCTGAACTTATTTGTGGCAAGTCTTCCTGCCTCAGCTTCCCAAGTCCTGAGATGACAGGTGAGAACCACCACTCTTGGCTTATTTCTGGTTTAGAAGTCCTATTTTAATTATATTTAAGTTCTGAAAGAATTCTTTCTAGACTTTAGACTTCTCACTGTGGTTCTTTTATCATCTATTGGGACTTGGGCAGGTACACATTTAATACGAAGCAGCTTTAACAAGAATAAGACCCAAGACCATCCTCAGCCAGATACTAAATTCAAGGTCAGTCTGGGCTACACAACACTGTGTCAAAAAAATAAGAGGGTAGAAACCAATAAGCCATACTTAGAGCAATGACCTGTCGACCACCAGCCTAGGAAGTTTTAGTGAACCTGGCCCACACTAACCAGCTTGAGTAGGAGCAACAATGTGGAATTTCTGACTAGTTATTCATTGATTAGTAGTCATGAAAATCCAGCTGACTCATCAATTTAATGTCCCAAAGAAATCAATAAAGTACTCTTTTAATCTGTTAAGTTCTGTGTATTCAGATAGAATCGATTAACTGTAGTCTAGGTGTACTAATCATCACTAGAAGGCAATGAGCGCTGAGCTCTGGGACAAGGAGGAAAGTACTCCCAGCTTTCATAAGGCCTTCCTTCGAAGCACCGCAAAACCTACCCTAGGCTGAAGACCTCCGTGAGGACAGGCAGGAGGATACAACTAAATCCAATAACCAAAATCCTTAACCATTTAAAAATATGTATCCTTATACATGGGAAACGAAAATCAGAGGGGGAAATGTCCAGGTGAGGCTCCAGTACATCTTATTTCATCCACATAAGACACATTTGCACATGTTGGCATTTGACCCTACAATCAATGACATGTCCGTTTACTTAGGATAATTTATTATACTGGCACATAAAATAATAAGAATGTCTTATAACTGATGGGTTGAGTGGATTTTTGAAAATGTAGTTATTTTCTGGGTATCAAAGATTTAGGCCAGACATGGTGGGGCTCGCCTTTAACCCCCGCTTTGGAAAGTAGAGGTAGGTAGATTTCTATATGCGTTTGAAGCCAGCATGGTCTACACAGCAAGTTTTGGACAGCAATGCTAGCTACATAGTGAGACCTTATCTCAGACAAAAAGCAAATGAAGTTCTAGTTTCAATGGAAATGTGTTAAGAGAAAGGTTAGAATCATAAAAACCTAAGTTTCCCTGAATCCTCATGTATACCTTGCTTGGGTGACATTTAGCAATTTGAATATTTCCTAGTCTCTTCTTATCTGTAATCAAAACTGAAAACAATGCATGCAAATTTGATAGTGAGGTGAGTTAAACACAAATACTATCCATAGAGTCCTTAGAACAGTACCTGGCATCAGTATGTGTGGTTTTATGACCATGAAGATGAAGACAATCAAGGAAATAATGTATTACTCTGCCTAGCATAGGGAGTACCAAAAGGGCTTCAATCTCAAGTCCTACATAAACTCTTTTCAACAGAACTTAACAAATATATGTTGAGATTCACTGCTTCACCTGACAGGTGGCTCCTCCCCAAACTTACATCATTTTCCATATGAAAGGCTGAAGGGAAGCCAAAAAAAAAAAAAAAAAAAAAAGGCACTTCTTTCCTACAATTCAAGCTAACTAGTAAATTGCTCTGCTGGGTACGGTTGCCCATACCTTTAAGTACTTGAGAAGAAGAGGCAGGTGACCTTTGCGTGGAGGCCAACCTGTAGGAAGTTCCAGGCCAGCCAAGGTTATATATGGAGACCCTATCTCAAAAAATAAAATGAAGCTTCCTTTGAATATCAAAAGGCAAGGATAATCAGAATTAATAATGAAGGTTTAAAAAGAGATATTTAAAAAAAAAACACGCATCTACAATGATAGTAGTTAGGCTCTAATTGTGTACAAGATACACGCCTTTACCACAACATGCTGTTTTTCTATGAAGTTCAGTACTGCCACTGTTTCCCCTTCACGGCGACTAAAGCCAACAGGTGCACAGATCCGCTGAGTACAGTACTGTATGCTGATTTGCAGGAAAGGCAGGTCTACTAAGCCTTTTCAGGTTGGGTTGCTTTGTTGTTGTTGTTGTTTTCCTAAATCGCGATCTCTCTGCAGAGAAGCAGCAGCCATTTCTTTCTCATTCTTCCCCCCATCGCCACCACTGTAGCCCCCCATCCTCAGAGAACATTTAAATAATGCGTTGGCATAGTAACCGAAAATAGACTTTATTTCTGACCTTTAAGAACAACAACAACAACAAAGATCCGGCTGAAAGAAAACTGAACCACACCTGTCAAGGCACAAAACCCATGTTCGTATTTCTTAAAATACGTAAGAATTATCTCTGCGAAAACTGAACCGTAGGAGTTCAAAGGAGTTGCAGTCCGAGAGCTAATCTGAAAGACAACAGTGGAAGTGATCTTTTTTAAAGGGCTGAAACGGCGGTCATTGTTATCAAAGGACAACGTATTGAAATAAATAAATAAGTGGGAACGGAGAGGCGGCGGCAAATCAGTCATTGTTTTCTAAAAGGCCAGGTTATCTCCGGGATTTTCTCCTCGGAGCTCAACCAATCCCCACCTTTTCTGAGTTAACCAGTCTCCAGGCAAGCCGCGCTTCCTGATTGGCTCGGAGGTATCGAGTAGAAAAAGCAGCCAATCCTTCCCCAAGTCAGAACTGTGCTATGGAGACATTACAACCACTGCATGGCAAGAATGTGTACAAACCTGTCGGTGCAGCAAATCTCAGCTGCTACCCCTAAAGACAGTTGCGGAAGGAATCTCTAAAACCAGCGGGCCCCCTAGCTCAGATGTGACTTCGACTTAAAAAAAAAAAAAATTCCTCGGGCTCTCTTTTCTGGGGGAATCAAAGCGTCGTAACCAAAAGCGCACACGGGATAAACTCTGCCCTCGGTATGACTCATTCTCTCGCAGCCCGGTTTCCAGAGAGCTCGCACTGGGTCCGGGAGAGCGGGAAGGAAAGTTAGGGGAGGGAAGGGGCCAGGGTGGCAGGCGCACACGCCCGGAGGGAGGCAAGCGTGCCGGGGGTAGAGCGAGCGAGCGAGCGAGCGTACGTGCGTGTGTGGTTTGGAAGGGTAGTAAATAAACACCTCTACTAGCACTACGTGCCCGGGCAGGCGGCCCAAGTTCCCAGAAGGCTCGGCCTGGGAAAACGGCGGAAGGCTCGCGGGGGCGCGAGGTCAAGTCGGGGCGAGGAGGCACCGGGAGAGCCCCGGGGGCGGGAGGGGTGTGTCGCGGCCTGGAGGCCCGCCAGGCGCTGGAGGCCCGGGAAGCGGCCGCGGCGCCCGCCCGCCCGCCTTCCCTCGGCTCCCCCGGGCCGCGCGCCAGGGCCCGCCTCCCGCGACGCCTCACTCCCCTTCCGCCCGGCGCCCGGCCCGCGCTTGCCCGGGTCTCGGCGTCGCTCGCCGCCCGCCCGCCTCGGGCCCTCTCCTCTGGGGCTCCGCGTTCCCGGGATCCCCCCCCCCCTCTCTCCAACCCCGCGCGCGCAACCTCTCCATCCTCTTTTTCCTCGCTTGGCTCCCCCTTCTCCCCGGGTCCCGTCGCCGGCCTCTCCCCCTCCACCCCCCCCCGGCCCCCCGCAACAACTCTCCGTCTTTACCTGCTCCGGGGAGCGGGACGTCGAGGGCCCCCGGGGGCCGCGTCGTCGGGTCCGCAACCCTTTCCCGCCGCCGCCGCTGCTGCTGCTGCGCTCTCCGGCGCGGCGCGGCGCGGGGCTGGCGAGCAGCTGTAGCCGCGGGGAGGGAGGGCGGTGTTGCGGGGGGGGAGAAGAGACGCAGCGAGCGAGGGAACGAGCGAGCGAGCGAGCGTGCGGAGCGGGGACACACTGCCGCTCTCCGTCCGAGCCGGGAAGAGCAGCAGCCTCTCCGGAGCCCGCCGCCGCGAGAGGGCGGGTGGGCGGCCGCGTGGGGAGGGGTCTCGCGGCCGCCGCAATGGCTGCCACGTAGCCAGGTGGATCGCCGCCCTCCGCCCCCGCCCCGGCTCGGGGCCGTGACCTCTGTCACTCAACCCCCCCCCACACCCTACCCCGGGGCTCCCTCCAGGGGGCGTCGGCCCACGCACGCCCCAAGGACCGGCCCGGCGACCCGAGCCCACCGGTGCTGGCCACTCGCGAGTCCCGGGCCTGGCGGGCGGGCGGGCGGGCGGAGGGCCCCGCGCCCCCGGGGCTCTCCCGGAAGCTTGCGGCGCGCTTCCCTCGTCCCCTCGGGCTCTGGGCGAGAAGGCGGGCGCGGGTCCCTTTGGCGGGGCCGCGGGGCCCGCTTACTGCTGGTCCCGGTGCGCCGCGGCCGGGTCAGAGCCCTCACCTCTCTCCCCGAACCCGAAAAAGCAAAAACAAGGTCGTTTTTTTGGCCCGGGCGACGAGGGAGGATCTGGGAGCTGGGGCGGGCCGGGCTGCAGCTGCGAGGTCGGCGGGGCGAGGCGATGGGGCCCGCGGTGGCCCCACGGGGGCCCCCCGCTCGCTCGCTCGCTCGCTCGCTCGGGGCAGGCAGGCGGAGGCGCCCCCGCGGGGAAACAAAGGGCCCGCGGCCGCAGCGACCCGGACGGAGGCTGCCGGTACCCGGCCCGCGCCGCCAACGTGCGGTCGGACCACGCTGGCCCGAGCCCAGGGGAGCTGCGGCCTTTGCCCCCGCGGAGCTGGAGTTTTCAGGTGCCAAGAAAAAGCAACAGTGTTCCCTTCCCTCTGAGGATCCGGGAGTATTAGCCCGTCCCCCTAAGCCCGCTCCATGTTTTTCGTGCTGGACTCTGACTTCCCTGTTTAATGGGTCCTGCCCTGAAGGGAAACGATCGGTGCTTTCAGAGTACAAAAGTGTCTCACGCTAGCCTTCTGATTAATGATGATACTGGACGGTTCGCCTTTTTTTTTTTTTTTTCTTTTCTGTTTTCTTCGGGAGTTTGCTCTCTTTGTAATTACTTTGTATTCTTTCACTGCCCCACCCCCCCACCCCCGCCGCAGTAAAATAACCTCATGATAAAGTATTCGCCTACATCAAAGAGACAGATTAACTGTCAGTGCTGTTACGGCAATTACTTAAACTGAATGTAGATTTGGAGAGAATACAAGTGAAAAAATGTTTCCCTTCCTTCCTTCGGGTCTGGTTTGAAACACTCTCACACTCAAATGGGCTAGTGGTTTTTTTTGTTTTTGTTTTTAGAAACTAGTACATTTAAGCAGAGACCGTAGGGTGGTAAATTTTCTGAGAAAAATCTCCCACACAGAATATAAAAGGAACTTTTTTGTCTTTTTAGAGATGTTGAGTTTCAGTGTTTAAAAAAATTACTACACAAACGCCTTCATTAAGCCTTTTTCTAAATATCACAAACAAAAAATGTAATAATCCAGAATCCCAAGCATAAATTGCTATTGCTGAGAACCTAACATTAACTCTGTTTCTAGGCAGCTATTAGGAGGCTAATAACTAATATATGCCACTTTTGAAATGAAAGAACCTTAGTAATTATAAACTTCAAACAAATCTAGCAAACCTATATTAATTTTGTTCACCTGAAGTATGTTCAACACGATAATAAAAACTTGTATTTAAGTTCTTGATTTTCTTTTGAACATCTGTTATGGATTTATCACATCTTAAGTCTGAACAATAAAAAAGGAATTAACATTAGAGAATATATTTCAAGGCAAACACCACCCAAGCTGAATTATTTTTGCTTACTATTTCAAAAGAAAAATGTCAACTCCATAAAATGCTGAAAGTCAGCCGCAAAGAACAAAGCAATCTCTACCAGCGTTCACAATGCCAGGCTGGCTTGATGAACAGTTGCAAGGCTCCTGGTTCCTTATTGGTTCACATTCTAAGCCAATAGGAAAAGTACAACACATCTTTCAAAGGGGGAGACAGCATTGGAATAAATGGCTTGTTTATCACGTTCTCTTTCAAGCTCGTGTGTCCTGTCATTTCAAAGAAGAAATGTAAGAATTATTGATGGGTGCTACTCCTCATGACACACCTTCTGAAGTCTTCCAGTTAACTCTAGTATAATTGGTTATAATCAATTATGTGAAAGTAATATTTCTTTAAAATACCGGGTGAATGTGAAGATTGGCAAAATGCCTACTAGCTTTTTATTAATGAGGTAAGTCCTCAAGTTTTAGATAAGAAACTAACCTTTAAGGAAATAGTGAAAATTTGTAAATGTTTTGCCAAAATGACATCGACTTTTGTGAATAAAATTGCCAAGGCATCACAAATCTGTTACTTATCTAGAGCCATTTTGGACATATGTAACGGATAAATTCTAAACCTGCTTGTTTATATTTGCATTTAGAACCTAAGTATGATTTCATTCCAACAAAAGTAATCTGGCACCTTAATATTCCTCTGCCTTTGGTTCTGATCTACAGCATTCTGGTTAATTCTAGCTGTTTACATATATGTGATTTCCCTTACTGGGTTATCAGTTCCCAGAAGATAGGTTGTTCCCCGCCCAGCCTTGTATTCCTCACTGCCAAACCCAGATACTTGTACAAAATAAGCAGTGTGCCGAGTAAAAGCTGGAGTAAGCGTGCCCCATGACAGCAAATGGCAAACCAAAGGAAAATATGTCTGGGTTTTATCTTACAAGATAGCTGATCAATTGTTTTCATTCCCGATTACACTTGGAATTGTTGCTAGGGTGTTATTAAAAGAAAGTAGAGCATACACAGAAAGTCTGTGTCTTATCTCAGGTCTCAGAAGGGCTGGGGTTGTAGCTCAGTAACAAACACCCTGCTCTTGCTTAGTGTGTGAAGCCTCGGCACTACAGAAATTAAACAAGTCCTGTGGCAACGGGATAGAAGATGCTACTGCTGTTATCTAAAGTAAATGAGTTTTAGTGGATTTGTGTCAAACTTCCTTACCACACTCAGACGATGGTAGTTCTGTGGCCTTGGAGAATTGCTTCAGTTCTCTAAACTCAGTTTCCTCATCTTTCAGATGACACTCATAATATCTACTCTTTGATTGATTAAATAATGAACACGTTAGAAGTTATGAGTGGGCTCAGTCATGAAGAAGGTATAATTTTCTACAATTATTTAATCTATAAAAGGCAGGTAGAGTTCGTCAGGTGGTGATGGCACACGCCTTTAATCCCAGCCCTCGGGAGAGCAGAGACAGGCGGATCTCTGTGAGTTTGAGGCCAGCCTACTTTACAGAGCGAATTCCAGGACAGCCAGAGCTGTTATACAGAGAAATCTGTTTCTAAAGAAAAGGCAGGTAGAATCGCTTAAAGTTGTCAGAGGTTGGGGACACATATGGCTCAGTGGGTAAAGTGTTTGCCATGAAAGTGTGAGGGCCAGAGTTCAGATCCCCGGGACATAGATAAATGGTGGGTGTGGCAGCCTCCTTATAATCAGATCACTTGGAAGGTGGAGCTATGATCCCTTCTGTAAACAGCCACATCAGCAAGCTCTAGGTTCAAGTGAGAGATCCTGGAATACATACAGTGGAGAGGAATGAAGATGCCTCATGTCGGTGTCAAGCTGCAAACATGCATGCACCCACACAACTGTGAACATGCATACAAGCCCACATGCAAATCCGAAAAGACCATGATGAAACCCGTTACTTTATATCCTCACCTACAAAATTAACTTTGAAAATTCAGTAAACGGGCTAAAGATGGCTGAGTGGATAAAGTGCTTGCTCTGCCAGCATAAAGAACAGAGCTCAGGTTCCCAAAACCTACATAAAAGCTAGGTAGATGTGACATCCCTCTGTGGTCCCAGTACTCGGCAGGACAGACTAGCCCAACTGAGTTCTGGGTTCAAGAGCCTTGTTAAATAGAGTGAGAGGGATCAAGGTCAGTTTTGGTCCTGTGTATACACGTGCCCACCACACACACTCCCTCATACAATGTAAGAAAAGAAAAAAAATGTCCCGCGTGAAGGACTGAGCACCACGGGCATCTACCGGAAGAGATTTTTGTTTTCTTGTTTATTTTCTTATCTTTTCCTAAGATGTATATTTGTGTGTGTGTGTGTGTGTGTGTGTGTGTGTGTGTGTGTGTGTGTGTGTGTAATGTCAGGTGCATGCAAGTATTCTCAGAGGCCAGAAGCTGGCGTTGGATTCCCAGGAAGAGGAGTTACAGGGTTGTGAGCCATCCAGCATGATCCTAGGGACTAAATTTGAGTCCTTTGGAAAGCAATAAGCCCTCTTCAACCAATGAGCCATCTCTCTAGCCCCCAGATTTGTCTCCATTTTAAGATAGGCTCTCAATAATTAACCCAAATAGGCCTGGAATTCGTGGTCCTCTGTCTCTGCCCTCTGAGTGCTGAGGTCACAGACATAGACTTCCCCACCCAGCCAGAGGAGGTTACTGCTACCAATCAGGAGAACTCTGACATGAGTGAAAGCTTATGAAAAAAAGAAAAGTTAGTATGCCTCTCTCTTCTCAGAAACAGTACTCATTATGCTAGCTTTTCTCAAAGTTGTGAGAAAATACGCAAATAAAGGATAGTAAGGAAATTAAAATAAGGGATGATTAAAAAATAGGCTTTCTCAAAGTTATGAAAAAACAAGGAGTCAATAGTACACATGTCTTTTAAACTGGAGGGCTCTTCCTAGTCCTCTGTGCTTTTCCCCTTAAGTTCACAGAGCCTTTATGATACCCATGTGCTAATGAACTTTAAGAGAGTATTGTATTAATAAATATATCCAAACTTATTTGACTACAAGTAAGTAGCCAAATTAATGGCAAGTGTCTCGGGATATATTCAGATTGTATATTATTCTATAGAAGGAAACATTTATCTGTTCATCTGACAATCCATGTTTCTAAATCCTGCTACTCAGGCCAGGCCTGTCAGCATAGGCCTGAAACTCCAGCTATCTGGAAGAGACAGAAGGATCTTAAGTTCAAGGCTGGCCTAGGCAAGTTCCTGGGGACCTGTCTCAAAATATAAAAATCAATAAAGAAGGCTGGGAATGCAGGTGGAGCACTTGCCGAGGATGCGTGAGAGCATGGGGTCAGTCCCCAGTAATAGTACAATGATGACGATCCAGCCACTCTTGCAGAAATGGACCTGAAACAGGCACTCTTGGGAAGCAGACCTTTGTTTTATCCAATTTTTGACATGAATAGGCAAGCATGCAGGAAACTCTAAACTTAAAACGACAAAAATGGGATCAGTAAAGATTATTTAAAAAAAAAAACACACACACACACAGCTAGGTAATGCCAAGGATATCATCCTTATCTGGGATAAGCTCTGTATTTTGTGAGGACTTTATGACAAGCCATATCTCAGACTGGAAACATGCTATGATTATATCACCTGTTTTATCACTCCGAATTTTCATATCATGGCAGGAGCTGTAGCTCAGTGATTACCATGTGCACTACCAACACCAACAGCACCAATGATAATAATGATGTGTATATCCTTTAACCAATAAGGAAACTGTATTGTTGTCGGATACTTGTACACTGTGTGAAAATGTATTGCAGTAATTGGTGTAAAAAAAAAAATACAAATAAACGGTCAATAGCCAGGCAGGAGGTATAGGCAGGACTTCCAGGCAGAGAGAGAAAGGAAGAGGAGGAATCTAGGTGTGCAGGAGATGCCAGGAGACACAGAGAGCAAACAGGAGGTGCAAGATGAAAGAGAGGTAATGCCACGTGATAGGATATAGATTAATATAAAGGGGTTAATTTAAGTTATAAGAGCTAGTTGGGAACAAGCCTAAGCTATAGGCCGAGCTTTCATAATTAATAAGAAGTCTCAATGTTGTTACTTGGGAGCTGTCTGGCAGGACAGAAAAAGACTCACTACACTGTATCCTGTTTTCTGTATCCTATAACCTAATCTGTGATACACACACACACACACACACACACACACACACACACACACTCTGCCCCAGACAGAATCTCACTGTATTGCTGAGGCTGGTCTCAAAATCATGATCCCCTAGGACTGGAGATCCTAGAGGTTAGGAACATGTAGTGCTCTCACAGAGGACCTGAGTTCATTCCCAACACCCACACTGAACAGCTACAACAGCCTGTAACTTCAGCCCCAGGGAGATTCTAATTCTGTGTTCCTTAGGCATCTGCACTCCTGTGCAAATACCTACATAGATACACACACACACACACACACACACACACACACACAAACACACACACACAAACACACACACACACGCGCACACACACACACGTGAAAAATGGTAGTTTTAGATCATGCCTTCCTGCCTCAGCCTCTATTGTCATGGGATTACAGGTGAGTCAGGCTCACTTTTTTCCCTCTGGTACTAAGAAGTGAACCCAAGCCAGGCAGTGGTAGTACATGCCTTTAATCCCAGCAGTTGGGAGGCAGAGCCAGGCCTATCTGTGAGTTCGAGGCCAGCCTAGTCTACAGAGTGAGATCCAGGACGGGCACCAAAAACTACACAGAGAAACCCTGTCTTGAAAAACAAAACAAAACAAACAAACAAACAAAAAAGTAAATCCAATACCTGTTGACATCTGACATCTTTTTTGCTACTGTATCACTCTTTCATTAGAAACAATCACAATCTTCCCAATACATTCTGTTTCTATAATCTACCATTTGCCTATTTCATCATTCACTTTCACTTATCTATAACTTTACACTCCAATTCAAATGATCTTCCAGTAAAATTTTCCCAGATGTTCAAACCAATGTACTGCTTTTTCTCCTCTATGTCCATGTTCCCTCCTATCCTGTGTCTCCATTGCAATGGCAGCTTTTCATCAGATGGGGATATATACATATTACTAAAACTGAGAGTTGTTTTCCTCTAGATAAAGAGATACACCCACAGTAACTAAAAGATGTTTCTTCCTCCTGGGTAGTGGTGGCACATGCACTTAATCCCAGCACTCCAGAGGCAGAGGCTGGCAGATCTCTGTGAGTTTGAGGCCAGCCAGTGTAGACAGAAGTTTCTGTCCCCCTAGCAACTCCCAAATCCCCAGAAGCTGCTTCCCAAATTACCACACAGAGGCTTACATTAATTATAAATGCTCGCCCAGTAGCTCAGGCTTATTACTAACTAGCTCTTACACTTAAATTAACCCCTAATTCTTATCTATGTTTAGCCATGTGGGTTGGTACCTTTTTTCAGTATAGCATTCTCATCTTGCTTCCTCTGCATCTGGCTGGTGTCTCTGGACTCTCCCCTTCCCAGTATTTATAGTTTGGTCACCCCGCCTATACTTCCTGCCTGGCTACTGGCCAATAAGCATTTTATTAAACCAATTTGAGTAACAAATCTTTACAGTGTACGAAAGGATTATTCCACAGCATTTCTCCCTTTTTGTCTAACTAAAAAGGAAGGTTTTAACTTTAATATAGTAAGATTATATACAACAAAAACACTTACACTTCTTACAAAAAAAAGAATTACAGTAACACTAATCCTTTTGCATTTGGCAAAATTACAGAAAATAATTATCTTGGTGAATCTAAAGTTTTGTATCTGTTTTACTTTCTATTATAACTAAGGAAAACTATAATTATAACTATTTAGTCTTCAAAAATCAAAGACTCCAGACACATAAAATGTTACCTAATGACAGGAACCTCAAACTGCCTGGACAGTCACCCAAAGTTCCTCTGCAGTGCTGGGGCATCCAGCTCTGGCCTACAGACCTACCATGTCTGACAGACTTTCCTGTGAAGGAGGATTTTTGAAGGAGTGTCTTACATTGTCTTGGTAAAGTTTGGTAGTCACTCTCTTTTGTGTCCTGCTTGTCCAATTTGGACAGCATGCTGTCAGTAGTCAAGGCAAGGGCAGTTTCTTGCCCAGTGGCCAATTTTTGCCACAAAGAAAGTAAAGTCCACATGTAATTTTTTCGATGACCATCATCTTCTTTGATGTAATTGGTGCTGCCAGGAGCAGACATATCTCACTGTTGAGAAAAGTCTAAGTTCTTAAAACATTTTTAAATGCCATATTTTGTAGGTCTTTGAAGTGTTTGAAGATTACCTATCTATCTTAAATATATCTCTGTATGGCCTTGAAAACCTGAGTATAAGTTTGCTATTAAAGATGACTATTAATCTGTATTTCTTTTTGGGGGGAGGGTTTGTTTTTTTTGAGACAGGGTTTCTCTGTGTAGCTTTGGAGCCTGTCCTGGAACTCACTCTGTAGCCCTGGCTGGCCTCGAACTCACAGAGAACTGCCTGCCTCTGCCTCCCAAGTGCTGGGATTAAAGGCGTGCGCCACCATCGCCTGGCTAATCTGTATTTCTTAATTATATATTATATTTTTAAATGAACTGCATAAACAATATGCTAAACAAGAGTAGAAATATACATACAGTATAACAAAATTACCTTTAAATTTGTATCAATAAACCAAAATACATATCAATGTAAAATATGTAATATTAATAGTTGTTTTTTGGACTAAAGTAGATTCAATTATCTATCCTTTTATCCTATCATTTCTTTTTCTTTTTTTTATTTTTTATTTTGTTTTGTTTTTTTGAGACAGGGTTTCTCTGTGTAGCTTTGCCCCTTTCCTGGAACTCACTCTGTAGCCCAGGTGGGCTCAAACTCACAGAGATCCTCCTGCCTCTGCCTCCCGAGTGCTGGGATTAAAGGCGTGCGCAGCCGCCGCCACCACCCAGCTATTATCCTATCATTTCTATATCCCAGAACAAGATCCCTGAATCTAATCTCCTTTGTTTAGCAGTAACAAGCCTGGTCTACAGAGTGAGTTCCAGGACAGCCAAGACTATACAGAGAAACTCTGTATTGAAAAAGACAAAAAAAAAAAAAAAAAAAACACCTTATTTTGGGACAGGATCCAGTGAAGCCAAGCTTAATGAGTTTAAACCCAAGACTCATGTAGTGGTAGGGAAGGGAAGAACTTATCCCCACAAGTCCTCTGACCTGCACATACATGTGGCATGCATATTACCCACACACATCCACATCCATATATAATAAGAAGTGTAAAGCTATGATGATAAAATATATTGATATTACATGTTATCTTTGGGAGGTGTGGCTGGAGAGATGGCTCAGAAGTTAGGAGCACATACTGCTCTTAACCCAAAGGACCCAGGTTCTCTGGTTCTACAGGATCTGACGCCCCCTTCTCACCTCTGCAGGCAAAACACACATACACATTAATTTCTTTTTAATTATGTGTTTAAAAAAACAGTTTGGGAGGTGGTAAAATGGGGTCTCACTATGTAACCCTGGCAAACCTCAAACTTGCAGCCACTCTCGGCCTCCGAGTGCTAGGAAAACCAGCATATACCAACATGCCAGCCACCCCTGTGTTGGTGTGTGTATTTGTGTGTGATGAGTGTGTGATATGTGTGTGAGTGTGGATGTACGTGTGCCTCGGTGAATATGTAGCCATCAAAGGAGGACTGTGGGAGTCAGTTCTCTTCTTCCACCGTGAAGGCCAGGGATTGAATTTAGGTCCCTGTAGATGTTAACCAACCGTCTTATTAAATAAGAAACACAGAGCCAATTTAGAGAAGAAAGCCAAGAGGTCAGAACTAAGAGCCTTACCCTTCCTGCTTCAGCCAAGAGAGCTCTCCGAAAAAGGGGTCTACTTCCTATGTGTATGTCTTTATATAGTCTAGCTGTTCTGCCTTCTCATTGGTTGTAAACCCAAACACGTGACTGCCTCGTCACTGCCTGTATGTACAGCCCTCCAGGTCCTCTATGGTATTGAGATTAAAGGCGTGTGTCTCCAATGTTGGCTGTATCCTTGAACACACAGAGATCTACCTAGCTCTGTCTACCAAGTGCTGGGATTAAAGGTGTGCGCCACCACCACCACCACCACGCTCTTGCTATGGCTCTAATAGCTCTGACCCCTGGGCAACTTTATTTATTAACATACAATTAAAATCACATTTCAGTACAAGTAAAATACCACCATAGGTCCCGATGTCTCTGCAGCAACCCCTTTTACCCACTGATCCATCCCATTTGCGATTGTTTCGTTCTTCATGTTTTAGATAGTGTCTCTTGTATACTGATTCTCTATGTTGCCTAGGCTATCCTTGAGTTTCTGGTCTTCCAGTCTCTACATCCAATTCTGAGATTACAGGCATGCATCACCAAGTTGTACGTCCTGCTAAGATTGGGACACAAGGCTTTATGCATACTAAGGAAGCAGTCTATCTCTTCGCTCTATTTTTTTCTTTTTTTATCATTTTGTTTTTGTTTGTTTGTTTGTTTAGAGATAGGGTCTCTCTACATAGCTCTGCCTATCTGGAATTCTCTATGTGGACCAGACTGGCCTTGAACTCACAGAGATTTGCCTGCCTCTACCTCTTGAGTGCTGAGATGAAAGGCATGTGCTACCACACCTGGCTTCTTTTAATTTTTAAGCATTTATTTATTTTATTTTACATGTATGAGTGTTTTGTTTAAATATATGTTTGTACATCACATGTGTATCTCGTATCTGAGGATGTCAGAAAAGGGTGTTGGATCCCCTGGAACTGGAGTTATATGCAGATGACGGTGAGGTACCAGTGCAGGTTATCAAACCCACATCCTCTGCAAAGGCAATAAGTGTTCTTAACTGCTGAGCCACTTCCCCAACCCATTAGTCTTTTGCTTTTTGTCTTTTCAAGACAATGTCTTGCTATGTAGCCCTGGCCAGAAGATACTCAGTGTGCAACCCAGGCTGCCTGGGGAGTCTCAGCAAACCTCTTGCCTCAGGCTTTCAAATATTGGGATTACAAGGTTATGCCAGCACAAATGGTTTTCTTTCTTCCGACTTCAAAGGAAATATAAAAATTATCATGGATCTCTGTAAGTACCACAGACCCTAAATACTATGCTTTCTTTGGGTGATGGAGAAGTTGGCCTTGGCACCTCTGGACTCCGGAGGAATTGTGTACTCTCTGGGAGCAGATTTACTCAAGAGAAAGGGGAGCTGAGACCGGCAGGCCTAGGCTGTTCTTCCAGAGTCCGTCAATTTGGTAAGCCTCTTTCCCCTCGGTTGGAATCAGTGAAGAGGTAGCAAAAAACTAGAATTTACACCACTTCAGCTCAACTCCCAAGAAAGATAATATCAGCAGAGAAGCATCAGTTCACCAGGTATAATCCCAGCCATTGAGAAGTGGATGCAGGAGCATCAAAAGTTCAAGGCTAGCCTTGTAACCTTGATTACACATCAAATGTGAGGTCAGCCAGCTATAAGAGACTATGCCTCAAAAAAAGAGAGAAAAAGAAAAGAAAAGAAAAGCCAAACATTTCTTAGAAATTCTATCCTTATTACAAAGACTGTTGTACTCAGTTTTGTGTGGTCCCAAATGATACTTAAAAACTGAGGGTGCCAGGTGGTGGTGGTGCACACCTTTAATCCCAGCACTCAGGAGGCAGAGCTAGGCAGATCTCTGTGAGTTCAAGGCCAACCTGGTCTACAGCACGAGATCCAGGACAGGCAACAAAACTACACAGAGAAACCCTGTCTCAAAAAAAACAATAAATAAATGCCGGGCGGTGGTGGCGCACGCCTTTAATCCCAGCACTCGGGAGGCAGAGGTAGGCGGATCTTTGTGAGTTCGAGGCCAGCCTGGTCTAGAGAGCGAGATCCAGGAAAGGCACAAAGCTACACAGAGAAACCCTGTCTCAAAAAACAAAACAAAACAAAACAAAAACCAAATAAATAAATAAATAAATGGATAAATAAATAAATAAGAACTGAGGGCATTTTGGGAGAGTTTGGCTATATGAGATCCAGGACAGGTATCAAAACTACACAGAGAAACCCTGTCTAAAAACAAACAAACAAATAAACAAACAAACAAATAAATAAGAACTGAGGGCATCTTGGGAGAGTTTGGCTATATGGTTTCCTGTCATTTTGACTAAGACATTTTGTGTGCTAGTTGTAGGGGCATAATTAGCTCTCTCTAGTCTTGTCATCTTGCTCCAATTTCCCATTAATCAGAAAATAGTCTATGATTAGGTTTCCCTTGAAGATTTTCCTACAAAAGAAAAGTGTCTCCAGTAGGTGACAAAATAAGCAATCTGCTTTATATTCTTAGAATAAATCAACAGTCTGGTTTACAAGTCATTCTAAGAGACAATATGAAAACCCACAGATTCATGCAACATATTTGTTGAACTGAATTTTTTACATTATTGAGTCAGAGAAGTGCTGTGGAATAATTCTCTTGTACACTGTAAAGATTTGTCACTCGAATTGATTTAATAAAATGCTGATTGAGCAGTAACAAGGCAGGAAGTGTAGATGGGGTTACCAAACCAAGAATGCTGGGAAGAGGAAGGGCAGAGTCAGGAGTCACCGGCCAGATGCAAAGGAAGCAAGATGAGAATGTCACACTGAGAAAAGGTACCAAGCCAGGGGGCTAAACGTAGATAAGAATTTTGGGTTAATTTAAGTGTAAGAGCTAGTCAGTAATAAGCCTGAGCTACTGGCTGAGCATTTATAAGTAATATTTATCCTCGGAGTCAATTATTTAAGAAATGGCTGGCAGGTATTTAGGAACAGGTAAGCAGGAGAGAAATTTCCACCTACAGAGAAGTTCAGGTTTAGAATCTTGGCCATGATGGCTTGATCCAAGTTCCTACAACCCTACAAGACTCAATCTTTTAGCATGTTTTTATTTAGCTGAGGTTCAATTTTCCCATTTTCTAAGCACAACCTACCCCACTATCCTTATACTGCTTCTCATAGTTTCCTATCTTAAGACCAGTCAAGGGGGTGGAGAAAGAAACATTCCAGCAATTTTTTCCCCACAGCTATTACTTTCCTACAGTTCTATCCAATGAGAGGGAATTAAGAATACACGATTTTTTCCTCATGGCTCCTCACTTGGAAAGGATTAGTCATTAGCAGTTAGTTCTATGTAAAACAAGTCATGTCCTTTATTTTTGGCCAAAGAACAGGACAAGCCTCACAGATCAGCTTCTCAACTCATCCTTCCTGACAAGCTGACTGACCGGACTTTTTAATTGGGTTGTAACCATCTGTTAGGCTCAACAAGAATTCAGCTTCGCCGGGCGGTGGTGGCGCACGCCTTTAATCCCAGCACTCGGGAGGCAGAGCCAGGCGGCTCTCTGTGAGTTCGAGGCCAGCCTGGGCTACCAAGTGAGTTCCAGGAGAGGCGCAAACCTACACAGAGAAACCCTGTCTCGAAAAACCAAAAAAAAAAAAAAAAAAAAAAAAAAGAATTCAGCTTCATAAAGAGGGAAAAAAAAACCCTGATGCTGGGGATGTTGGTACACACTTGCAATGCCAGCACTTGGGGGGCTGAAGCAGGATTGCATCTTAAAGGCCAACCTGGGCTAGTTTAGAGATTCTTTCCAGGAAAAAAGCAGGAAGGCAGGAATGCAGAAAAGGAGGGAGGAGTCAAGCCTAGTGGCAAAGGCATGCAATCCAAGCTACATGGGAGGCCGAGACAGAAGGAACACAAGCTCAGGCATGCCTGAGATACAGACTGAGTTCAAAGCCAGCCTGGACAGTCCAGCACTTGGAAGACTAAGACAGGCAGACCACAGTGGGTTTGAGGTCAACCTGGGCTACATAGTGTGTTCCAGGACAGCCTGGGGCTACAGTTTTGGAATCTGGGCAAAACAGATGAATCACCAGTCAAAATTTATTTGGGTGCGTGATGTGTGATATTTTGATTGTGTTCTGACAAATAAAGCTTGCTTGGAGTCAGAGGGTCAGGCCAGCCACTAGCTGACCAAGATTAACCATAGAGGTTTGGAGGACTGTAGAGAGAGGAGACAGGATAGAGAAAGGATCTCAGGCTTTTTGGATGGAGGAACCAGAGAGGTAGGAAGCAACTGCGGTTGTTCCTCTGTTTCTCTGATCTTTCAGGTTTTTACCCCAATATCTGACTCACAATTTTTTATTGATAAAGATGAATTAGATCAACACTACAGGTGCATGCATATCAATGGTTCTATTCTTTCACCAACTCAGCAAGCATAGATGAACAGCAACTTGAGGCCTGGGCATTTGTGTGACAACTCCACTTAGAAGCTGGCAAACATTATCTAATTATGTGACCATAAGAAATAGAAACAGCCGGGCGGTGGTGGTGCACGCCTTTAATCCCAGCACTAGGGAGGCAGAGGTAGGTGGATCTCTGTGAGTTTGAGGCCAGCCTGGTCTCCAAAGTGAGTTCCAGGAAAGTCACAAAACTGCACAGAGAAACCCTGTCTTGAAAAACAAAAGAAAAGAAAAGAAATAGAAACAGAAACAGATTTTGCCAAATACATAGTAATGTCTCCTCCAACATTAGGATAATTGTCTCCATTTTCAGAGTAAATTGAAGTTCAGACAGAGTAAGTAATTTCCCTAAGGCCACACAGCTAGAACTAATGATTGAATCATATCGTAGTAATGACTCAGATGCAAGCATATCAATAAACATCACTTGAGTCTGGACTCTATGGTAGGCCCTTTGAGTTGGCATTGAGGGTACAGCTGAACTCTATCAGCTCCTACCACTAAGTCAGTAAGCCTGCCCCACACGACACTCATGCTTTATGCAAACCCTTCTGAGAGGGGGCATCACTCCTCCAAGGGCTCCTTCCCTTTGTATCTAGATCTTCATCTGGATCACCCCTCTTCTCTACCTGCCCCCTTTTTCCTCCGAGATGGTCTCATATTGCTCAGGATGGCCTCAAACTTAGTTCAGAACTGAGGATATCCTTTTTTTTTTTTTTTTTTTTTTTTTTGGTTTTTCTTTTGGTTTTTCGAGACAGGGTTTCTCTGTGTAGCTTTGCACCTTACCTGGAACTCACTTGGTAGCCCAGGCTGGCCTCAAACTCACAGAGATCCGCCTGCCTCTGCCTCCCAAGTGCTGGGATTAAAGGCGTGCGCCACCACCGCCCGGCTGAGGATATCCTTAAACTTCTGATCCTCCTACCTCCCTCTCCTGAGTGCTGGGATCACATGTGTGTACCACTGTTTACCCATCTAGAGGCAGTGTGATCTGGGAGGTGGGCTAAAGTCTCATGCAATAACCAACTTTATTCAGAGCATCAGACAGTTTTTACTCCTAGAGCTAAGAGGGGTCACATGAGTAAAGTGTACAGTCATAAGGGCAAACCATATGTGGCTAAAAGCTACACATGGCAAAAACGTGTTTTTTCCATAGAGACATATAAACAAATAACAACAGCCAATTGTAGAGAATAATCTGAAGTAAACTCATTCATATCCAATACACTTGGGAGGGGTATGAAAGCATAATCCAAGAATGAAACGAGGGTCACAAGACTCTTGTCTCGGTTTTTTGAAGTTTTCTCACAATTACTCAGAAGTCTCCTTACATGACTTCATTCCTGGACCATGTTCTGACATACCACCACTCTCACTTTATACAGCATTGGGGGGAAACCCAGGGTTTTGTTCATGCTAAGCAAGCACTCCATAACCTGAGCCCCAGCAACAGCCTCCACTTTTTGAGATAAAAAGTTACAAAAGCGTGTCAGAGTTCACATCCGCTCTCCACTCAGCTTCCCATATTTTCAACTTGCATAAGCACAGTCCTCAGACCCAGCTTGTTAATGGGGTAATCATACTACCAAAGAAACTATTGCTGTAGACCTTTCAACACCGGGACAGAAGCCTAAGAGAAAAGTTTGAAGACCTGGAGGTTTATTTAGCCTCACTCTCTCTTTCACAAGTTCCTTTTTTTAAATTATTTATTTTATGCGTATGGGTGTTTTGTCCGCCTGCATCTCCAGAAGAGGGGATCCGCTCCCATGAGACTAGAGTTACAGAGAGTTATGAGCCACTGTGTGGATGCCGAGGTCCCCTGGGAGGACGTCGGTGTTCTTGACATCTGAGCCATCTCTCCAGCCTTCTTTCACAGAAAGTTTCGGTTCCAGGTACACCGGCTCCTTTACTTAGTGTCTGAGATAAATCATCACGGCATGGGGAGTGTGTGGAAGAGCTACTTACCTCATGGCAGCCAAGATGTTGAGAAGAGGCACAGAGAGGGGTCTGGGAGGAGAAACAGCCTCCAAGGACATGTCCCAGGTGACTTACTTCCTCCAGGTAGGCCTACCTCCTGAAGCTTTCTCAAAATCGTGTCACCAGCCGGTGACCACATCCTCAACACATGTGCTTAAGGGAGACATTGCATTTTTAGCATAACAACTACACTTTACCCGGATTTAACTGCCTTTTCTCCTGGTGTTCTTTTTTTCTGTTCTAGAATCCAGTCTAGAATCCCACACTGCACATAGTCAATGTGCTTAGTCTCCTTCCATAGGACAGTTCCTTTGGTCTCATGATCTGGGCACATTTGATCAGGACTTGAACAGTCTCCTATTGCTTGAATGTTTAATGGTCTTATAAAAAAAAAAATCTCAGAACCAGATATTGGGGTAAATGCTGAAAGGTCAGAGAAGCAAAGGAACAAGCCACTAGAGAAACTTCTCACCACTACCAACTCCTCAGGCCGAATGGAAGGCGAGGTCTAGCTCCATGAGTCTTCTGACTGAAACCTCTGAGTGCTCAGCCAAAGAGGCCTTCTTAGTTCCTGTCTCCTCAGGCCTTATATGCCTTTCTCAGCCCAGCCATTTCACTTCCTTCCTAGGGCTGGGATTAATGACATGTGTGCTTCCCAAATACTGATAGCAAAGGCATGAGATCTCAAGTGCTAGGATTAAAGGCTATGACTCCCAAGTACTAAGGTTAAAGGTGTGTGCCACCACTGCCTGGTTTTGTTTCTCTCCTAGACTGAATCAATGTCATGTAGTCCAGGGTGGCTTTGAACTCACAGAGATCCAGACGGATCTCTGCCTCTCAAGAGCTAGGATTAAAGGTGTGTGCCACCACTGCCTGGCCTCTATGTTTAATCTAGTGGCTGGCTCTGTCCTCTGATCCTCAGACAAGCTTTATTTGAAACACAATATATCACCACATTCCCCCTTTTTTGTCTAAAATAATAGAAGAACGTTATAACTAATATAAATAGGTTTCTTCTGTATCCCAGACTCTAATCAATATTTATATGTGTAATTCAGCTATCATTTGGCTTAAAAGGGCTTATTGGGAAAATTACAACCTGTTTTTATGTTCAAGCTATCTGTGTATTATTTCTCCTGCAGTTCTACATAAAATGTTTTTATATTCAAAAAAAGGACAAATACTTAGAATTGTATTACATGAAATATATAGAATATACAAATTCATAAAGACAGAAAGATTAGACGTTATCTCAGATAGAGAAGAAAGGAATGTAGAGCAAATGATTTCCTAGGTACAGAATCTGTTTTGTGTGATGGAAAAGCCCCATAAATAGTCAGTAGTATCAGGACATAATATCATGAATGTAATAAATCAATACAATTAATGTAATTAATGAATATCATAAATATAATTATTAGCCGGGTGGTGGTGGGTGCACGCCTTTAATCCCAGCACATGGGAGGCAGAGGCAGGAGGAGCTCTGTGAGTTCGAGGCCAGCCTGGGCTACAGAGTGAGTGAGATCCAGGAAAGGCGCAAAGCTACACAGAGAAACCCTGTCTTGAAAAACATAAATAAATAAATAAATAAATAAATAAATAAATATAATTATTGAATGAATACTGCGAATGTAATCAATGAATACCACAAATGTAATTAATATCATGAATGTAATTAATGAATATGATGAATATAATTAAATAAATAAAAACCATATCAAAAAAAGAAAAACTATATACAATATATACAATCAAGAATTACATTAACAGGGTTGGAGAGATGGCTCAGTGGTTAAGTTCATTAGTTTATGAGTCCTTTTGATATTTCCACTTCTCTTTTCAAGGACTTCTTTATTTCCTGGTACCTCAAGATGTTTCAGGTTCAATATGTCCCTCAAATCAAGTCCTTTTAATTAAAGAGCAGTATTGAGGAACCAAGGTCTGGGCATGAGGTGTGCTCATTGCTATAAGTTCTCACTATTCCTGGTCTGTCTTAGTGAACAGAAATAGTGAATTATATGTATGTATTAGTTAACATACACACATACTCACATTTATATTTCAGTCATGTTGGATATTGTGGCTCACACTGAGTAGGCTGAGACAAGAACATTGCCTCAGGCTGAAGGCCAGCTTGACCTACACAGTGAGTTCCAGGACAGCCTACCAGACTTTAAAGAATTAACGTCAATATTTCTCAAACTATTCCACAAAACAGAAAGGGAAATAAGACTATCAAGCCAGTATTATCACACTACTAAAACCAATTAACCAGACACCACCAATAACAAAAGGAAAACTATATAGTAATTTCACTGATGAACAGACACAAAATTTGTCAACAAAATAATCACAAACGAAAGGCATTGGGCAACATTTACATACCTGTAATTCTAGCCCTTGGCATGTAGAAGCAAGATCAGGAGCTAGTTCAAGGTCATTTTAGGCTACTTTTTTGTTTATTTGTTTGTTTTTTGAAACAGGATTTCTCTATGTATACCTGGCTGCCCTGGAACTTGTTTTGTAGACCAGGCTGGCCTCGAACTCACAGAGATCAGCCTGCCTCTGCCTCCTGAGTGCTGGAATTAAAGGCGTGCACCACCACCACCTGGCTATCAGTGTTGTTCATCCAGCAGCATGCTAGGGTTTTCTTCGTCTTCTCCAACATCATCTTTCATCTTTTGACAGAAGCCAGGTGGCATCTCATTGTGGCTGGGCTTGCACTTCTCTGATGATTAGTGATGCGGAGAATTTTTCACCTAGCTCTTTGCAGTTTGTATGTCTCCTTTTAGAAATGCCTGTGCATATTCTTTGGCCGTTTAAAAAGTCACGGCATGTGCTGCACCTTTGACGGTGTACACATAGAGGTCACAGGACAGCTTGAGGGAGGTGGTTCTCTTCTTCCAAGCATGAGATCCCAGGGTCAAACTTGAGTCACAAGCTTGGCGGCAAGTACCATTATCCATTGAGCCATCTCATTGGCCCTAACCTTTTCTTTCAAAAACTTCCCTGAAACACAACCCAAACAAACGGAAACAAACCTCCTTTCCATAAAACTAGGAGCCATGTGTACCCAAACACAGAGGAAGGGTAGTTACTAGGAGAGCAAAGGAAAGCCACACGTCCCAGGAAGACACGGCAACTGAGTGCTGGAAGATGTGTTAGGGATGAGACACTGCAAACAGCCAGCGGTATGCTGGGAATGGTGGGTGCACCTGTAACCCAACACTGGGGAGGCCGAGGCACCAGCATTGAGAGTTTGAGGATAGCCTGGGCTACGTAGTAAGTTCGAGCACTGACCACTAAGGAAGGGAGGGAGTGAAGAAAAGAAGCCTGGGAGAGAGGGAAAGAGGGAAGGAGGGGGGGAGAGAAGAGAAGCGGGGAGGGCCCTGCATCAGTTACACAACCTTCCCTCCCCACAAATCCATTATCTAAGGGGAACCAAATGTGTGGCCTGAGGCAGGTGGGCAGATTCCCTACATCCTCCCTTCCGTCCTCTCCCTGGACTACAGCCCCAGAAGTCAGGGTTATTCTTCCTGGCAGGAGGTTAGAGACTCTCTCGCCTGATTAAATTGCCACAGAGAAAACACCTAGATGAACAGGCACGTGCGGGGGAACACCCCCGCCCAAGCTGGTTAGCTATCTCATCGATCTAAAAATAATCTCACGAGCAACAAGACCGGCCTCCTCACACCCAGCTTCCAGTTAGATCTGCCACAAGTCCACTGAAAGCCAAAACAAACATCCGTGGATCAACAGACCTGGAAGGCTTAGAGGAAAGCTTCCAACAATAAAGATGGACACCAAGACAAACAAGCTGGAGGAGGAAAACTATCTAAGAGATCACAAAGATAATCCAGGGAGCTGAGGAAAATTTTGAAAAGTAAGTTAATATGGTTCTACACCAGAGGACACACATCCTGTAAGGAGAAAAAGAAACGGGGGATGGAGGGATGAGGAGAGAGAGCTAATGAAGAAAGGAGAAAGGAGGAAATGGGCTGAGCTCCTAGCTCAATTGGTAGAGTGCAGGTCTAGCCTCCACTAAGCACTGAGTAGAGTCCCCCCACCACACAAATTGGATGTGGAGGCACACACAATGTCAGCACTCAGGAAGAGGAGGCAGGAGGATCAGCAGTACTTGGGTCATCCTCAGGGACACAAAGAAGTGGAGGCCAGCCTGGGCTACATGAAACCCATCAGGGACACAAAAAAGTGGAGGCCAGCCTGGGCTACATGAAACCCATCAGGGACACAAAAAAGTGGAGGCCAGCCTGGGCTACATGAAACCCATCAGGGACACAAAAAAGTGGAGGCCAGCCTGGGCTACATGAAACCCTTCAGGGACACAAAGAAGTGGAGGCCAGCCTGGGCTACATGAAACCCTATCTCAGGGACAAAATTATCTTAGGGGAAAAAAGATACTATCTTAAAGTTTTATTTGGGGAGTGGGAGGGGTTGGTGTTACTTTTGCTGTTTTTTGTTGTTGTTGTTGTTGTTGTTTTTTGTTTTTTAAGCAGGATCTCACTCTATAGGCCAGGTTGACCTAAAACTCACTCTGTGCCCAAGCTGGTCTTGAACTCTTGGCAGTCCTCAGGATTCCCCCTTCCTGGAAGTTCAAACTTTCTAAGCACTGGGTAAAAGGAGAGGGGCAGCAAATCTTTAAAGGGGAAAAAAAGGAGGATAAGCCTGCTTGTGAGTTAGAATAAATTGAACTTCTCCATGACAGAACACAATGGTTCATTGCTCATCAACTGCAGAATTGGGAATAATTTTAACTTAGAGTATGACATGCACATAGCCTAAGGTTTCACTTCTTTGCCCCCCTTTGGGGACGATGCTGAAGGATACATCTGAGTAAAGTAAGAGAGCAAAAGGGGGGGTAAGCCATCAAACCAGGACAGGAAGTGGGGTAGACATGGACACCACACAGGAGTCCAGCCAACCAGAGAGGCCCAGCCGGCTTAGGAGGCTAAAAGGAGAGCTGGCTCCTCCTGCAGGCTCCAACTCCCACCTGCTCTGGCCTCCATGCTCACACACCAAATAAGATACATAAAAGTAATACAAGGTTTTCAACCAGCGGGAGAGATCTGAACGGGACAGGGACCTCCAAGAGGTGGGGCTGTGTGAAAGCGTACAGTGCGGTGAGAAAACGGAGTTCGTGGGCATTGGAAGATGGGGAAAGACTTCTGAATCTGGTTAGAGGATCAATGCAAACAAGAAGGAGAGAAAGTTACTACCATTCTTCTTTAATTGGAGGCCCAGGAACAAACATATAATGTGTATATATATATATATATATATATATATATATATATATATATATATATATATATATATAAATGGTATATATTCCTGAAATTCAAGGAAGTAGGAAGTAGCCCATATTCCAAATTCAGAAACAAAATCTACAGATAAAAATATCCTCCAGGCGGTGGTGGTGCACACCTTTAATCCCTGCACTCGAGACAGAGGCAGGCGGATCTCTGTCAGCTCAAGGCCAGCCTGGGCTACAGAATGAGTTCCAGACAGGCACCAAAACAACATGGAGAAACCCTGTCTCAAAAACCAAAAAGAAAACAAACAAACAAAATCCTATATATGGGGTGGAGAGATGGCTCAGTGGTTAAGGGCACTGGCTGCTCTTCCAGAGTACCCGGGTTCAAATTCCCAGCACCCACATGGCAGCTCACAACTGTCTGTGTAATTCCCATTCCAGAGGATCCAACACCCTCACACAGACATATATGAAAGCAAATCATCAATGCACATAAAATAAATTTAAAATATCCTATGCAGTAATTAATTATAAAATCAGGGTCTGGGGGTTGGGGATTTAGCTCAGTGGTAGAGCACTTGCTAGCAAGCGCATAGGCCCTGGGTTCTGTCCTCAGCTCCAGAAAATAAAATAAAATAAAGGTGTGTGCCACCAAAAAAAAAAAAAATCAGGGTCTGATGTAGCCCAGGATGTCCTAGAACTCACTCCTGATCCTCCTGTCTCTACCTTTTTTTTTTTTTTTTTTTTTTGGTTTTTTTGAGACAGGGTTTCTCTGTAGCTTTGGGACCTTTCCTGGAACTCACCCTGTAGCCCAGGCTAGCCTTGAACTCACAGAGATCCACCTGCCTCTGCCTCCCAAGTGCTGGGATTAAAGGCATGCGCCACCACCGCCCGGCCTGTCTCTACTTTCTAAGTGCTGGGGTTACCATGCCCAGCTTCCTCTCTCTTGCTTAGTTATTTGAATACATGTGGGATTTAGTGTATGCATTTATTTAGGACAAATTCTTAGAAGTGGAATTGGCCGGCCAATAGTCACTCCATTCTGTCCACTTCTGCGAGGTAGTTTTTAAAGCATTTCCTTTACTTTTATTTGTGTGTGTGTTTGCATACGTGTGTGCAGGTGATCACCAAAGCCAGCAGAGGGTATAGCATCTCCCAGAGCTGGAGTTCACAGGTGGACGTGAGCCTCCTGAAGTGGGTGCTCAGATCTGAACTCTCGTCCTTTGAAACAACACAAAGCGCTCTTAACTGGGAGGCGGGGTAGGGAGGTGAGAGGTAGACAGAAAGAAAAAAATCCAGCTCTTAGTGCTTCAAGGTAATAAATGCAGAGTAAAATATTTTTGGAGGAATATGCCAATAACTGGAAGGAATAGTTATGCCTGCTCTGGGAATGCATGAAGATTTCTCGAGGAATCTGGACTTTGTATCCTTCCACTGTCTTTAGGAGTCTGGTGGTAACCATGGCAACTGGCCTAGCACTAGAAGGTGTGTCATTTAGCAGGAATTTAATGTGTCATCTAGGTGGAATTGTGAAGCTCAAGATTGTCGTGGAGAAACTCTGGCAGCCATCTTAGCTCCTACCATCTTTGGCTAGTCCACCAGAACAGCAACTTCTGGCCTCCAGGCACCCTGCCCTCAAAGATAAGAGCAGGGTAGGGCTAACATTCCGCGGTCACTGAGGCAGAGCAAGCACATCAGTGACAGCGCCTTGCTGTTCCCAGCAGCTGCAAGCATGACGTCCTGAAGGCTTCTGTGAGGTCCGCGAGCTAAGAGGGAAGAGTCCAGGGCATAACTGTTAGCAACCCCGCGCCCCAGGGGTTCTAAAGTCAGAACTTTAATCCTGATGCAACAGGGCTGTCAGATGTTTCCATAACTGGTCAACTTTGGGTCTATCTTACCCCATCGCAAACAAGGTAAACCAAAACACAAGGCAAACATAGGTACCAACATCCTTTCCTTTTTTTTTTTTTTTTTTTGTAGTGACGGGGTCTCACTATGTAGCCCTGGCTGTCCTGGAACTCACTCACTCTGTAGACCAATCAGGCCTCAAACTCACAGAGATTTGCCTGCCTTTGCCTCCAAGTGCTGGAATTGAAGGTATGTGCTCCCACCCCCAGATACTTTTAGACAGCCTGGTCTACAGAGGGAGTTCTAGAATAGCCAGGGCAACTACACAGAGAAATCCTGTCTCAAAAACAAACAAACAGAGACAGAGTCTCGTGTAGCCCAGGCTAGCCTCAGATTTTCTCTGTCGATGAGAACAGCCCTGAGCTTCTGCTCCCACTGCCTGCACCTCCTGAGTGCTGGGGTTCCAGGGGGCATCATCTCACCTGGTTTATGCTATGCTGGAAATCGAACCCAGGCTTTCTGTATGCTAGCCAAGCACTCTATGAACCAATCTAAAGCCCTAGCCTCTACCTCGAATTTTCTTTTTCTTTTTTCTTTTCTTTTTTTTTTTTTTTAAGATTTATTTATTTATTATGTATACAGTGTTCTGCCTACATACCAGAAGAGGGCACCAGATCTCACTATAGATGGTTGTGAGCCACCATGTGGTTGCTGGAGTTTTGGATTCTTGTGAGCCAAACCAGGGTCCTCTGCAAAAAACGACATGTGCGCTTAACTGCTGAGCCATCTCTCCACCCCCTTTTTTTTGTTTGTTTGTTTGTTTTTTTTGTTTTTCGAGACAGGGTTTCTCTGTGTAGCTTTGCGCCTTTCCTGGAACTCACTTGGTAGCCCAGGCTGGCCTCGAACTCACAGAGATCTGCCTGGCTCTGCCTCCCGAGTGCTGGGATTAAAGGCGTGCGCCACCACTGCCCAGCTCTGATTCCAGGTTCTTGACCTGTCCATCTTCAAACAGACAGCCTCATTCCACCTCTGCATCTCCTCAGAGGGTCATCCCTGGGTCTACCTTCAAAACCAAGAATTCAACCATTCTCACATGAAAGTAAACAAAGCTTATTTGAATGAGAACAGAAGCCACTTCCTGCACACAACGCCTGCCAAGAGTTTGGCTGTCACCACTTGCTTTTGGCAGAGGCTGAAAGGTGAGCAGGAAGTTATCTAATGAGAGCAGAGAATGCATCAGGTTTAATGAGATTAAACATTAGATTCAGAGAGCATGAGGAAGCTGGAGTTGGGGTGACTAGGAGTGAGACATCCTACATGGTTGGCATAGAGAGCTTATTTAGTTTGGTCTTGCCTTGAATTTGAATGGAGAGACTAGAGATCACTGGCAGAAACCCTGACCCTCTCGGACCAGTTGCCGCAGAGGTAATTCAGCGTTCTCCTGTGGAACTTGGTTTGGCCAATGCTTACATGCATATTCAGTGTTTTACTATTTATTGGCTGTGACTGTGAGTTTTTTCACTTTAGCTTGTGCAGTTATTCACACTGGATGACTCCTTGCCTTTGGACTAATGCCTATCTCTTTTAATGATTTTCCTACTTCTCCATGCCAAGCCTTACCTTCTCTCTATTAGATCTTCTATACCTGGCCTCGTCTTTTCTTTATTAGATTTCCTCCTCCATGTGCAAATAGGATGTAGCCTTTCTCATAAATCTTGGTTTGTCTATACATGTTTTCAGTTGTGAATCTTCTGGAAATCGAATTACCTTCTTCTCTCTCCTTTGGGGTAGTCACTATTCTAAACATTGATGTGTGTCTTTTTCCGTGTGGATGGCTCCATCTCATGGGCTGAGGTTCTACACTGAGTATACGAAAAGCAAGCAAACTGAGTGCCAGCATTCATTTCTGCTTTCTGTTTGTGGACGCAATGTAAGCAGCCACCTCATGTTCCTGCCACCCTGCCTTCCAGTCACGGTAGACATGACATCTATTCATTCACTTATTTATGTATGACATGTATTCATTATTCTTTATTTGTGACAATTTATTCCCTCTTAAAGTGTGAGTCGCAACAAATTCTGTCTCCCTAAAGTCGCTTTTGGTCAGGTATTAGAGCACAGCAAGGGGAAAAGGAACCGCTACCGCCGTGGAATAGTCCTCTGTGCACTGTGAAGATGTGTTGCTGTCATTGTTAATATGAAGCTGATGATTGGCCGGTGGTGAGGCAGGATTTGGAGGCAGAGAGAATGCTGGGGAGAAGAAGGGTAGAGTCTGGGGAGACGATGAGACACAGAGCCAGCAGGATGGAGAAGTACAAAGATGAGGTAAAGGCCTCAGGGCAGCACATAGATTAATAGAAATGAGTTAAAGTTTATAAGAGCTAGCTAAGAACAAGCCTGAGCTATCAGCCAAGCATTTATAATTAATATTAAGTCTGTGTGGTTATTTGGGGAGTGGCTGGAGGGACAGAGCTGATCTGTGGTCTAGGAAGAAAACTGTGCCTACATGCTACCCCATCCTCAAATGGATTTTACCAGTAGATTTAACTATGCAGTGTTTGAATATTTAGTTATCTGGAATTAAAAACAAGCTCATTTCATTCAACTTAACATAAATATAATAGACATTAAATAATAGATCCCTTTTCCATCTCTAAAATTTGTCATTTGAGAAGACATAGAGGCGACTCAGCAGATAAAGGTACGCGCCACCAATCCTGAGTGGAAGGGCTCAATCCCCAAGACCCACACTGTGAAAGGAGAGAAACAAATTCTGTATGCTGCTCCCTGAACCACACGCATTCCCTCAGCACACAAAATAAATAAAATATAATTTAAAATCTGCCATTTTGAGAAAGTTTTATAAATCAAAGAACTCAGTGGATATCTTTTGAACTTGGCTTTCCTGCCACACAATGTCTTGAGATTCCCCCCAAGTTGTTGCTTGTGTCCTTAATTGTTCCAGGGCAGATAAAACAGCTCTGCAGATTAAATGCACTTGTGGAGCAAGCCTGGTAACCTGAGCTTGATCCCTGAAAGTCACATAAAGGTGGAAGAACCCACTCCACAGAGTTGTCTTCCTACTGCCACGTGTGCACTGTGGCATATGTGTTTACACAATACATACATTAATATACACTATATATACATATATACTACTAATAGTAAGTAATAATAGTTGTATCCAGGAGCAGGAAGATTGCTGTGAGTTTGAGGCTAGTCTAGGTTACACAGGTAATTCACAGCCTATCTTAACCTTGGAAAAACAAGAGTTCTTTTTTGTTTGTTTCTTTGTTTGTTTTTAAATATATTTATTTATTATGTGTACAGTGTTCTGCTTGCATGTATGACTGCACGTCAGAAGAGGGCACCAGATCTCACTATAGATGGTTGTGAGCCACCATGTGATTGCTGGGAATTGAACTCAGCACCTCTGGAAGAACAACCAGTGCTCTTAACCTCTAAGCCATCTCTCCAGCCCCATGTTTGTTTGTTTTCTGAGACAGGGTTTCTCTGTGTAGTTTTGGTGCCTGTCCTGGATCTCACTCTGTAGCCCAGACTGGGCTCAAACTCACAGAGGTGTGTGCCACCACCGCCTGGCTAGGAGTTCTTTTTAATAGTGAGTACCCATGGTCTTCCATGTCACCTATTAGGCACACTTTTGATGGTTTCCAGATTAGAGCTATTTCAAATAAAATAATTATAAACATTTATATGTAGCTAGTATGAAAACATGAATTTTCTTTCTCCCATTTGTTTTTTATTTGTTGTGTTTTGTTTTGTTTTGTTTTTGACACAGTCTCATGTAGCCCATACTAGCTTCAAATTCTCTATGGAGCCAAGGATGACTTGAACCTTCTAAATGCTTGGATTTTGTTTGTTTGTTTTTTGTTTTTTTGAGACAGGATTTCTCTGGGTAGCCCTGCCTTTCCTGGAACTCACTTTGTAGACCAGGCTGGCCTCTAACTCAGGGATCTGCCTGTTTCTGCCTCCCAAGTGCTGAGATTGAAGGTGTGTGCCACCATGCCTGGCTAAGTGCTTGGATTTTAAGAAAATAAGCTCTCAAACCAGTCCTAGAGTGGTTGGCTGTGAACTAGACAATGGTTTATTTCAGGCGGTTGTGACAGGGTCCCACACATCCCAGGCTGGCCTTGAACTTGCTATAGAACTGAAGATGGCCTTTAGCGCCTGACCCTCCTGTTTCTGCCTCCTAAGTGCCAGGCTTGGATTGCAGGCATATGCCAACATGCCTACCTTTGTATTCCACCCAGGTAATTGTATCCACTTGCACAGCTTCAGATGTCAAATTTTATCTCTATGCACAAGATTAATCTTCTGCTTTCCAGACCTTTATCTCTAACTCCAATCTCAACACCTCCACTCCAAGGCCACACACTTGGACATCTCAAAGCTTAATATTATCAAACATGTACTTCTGATAAGACTTGCAAACCTAGGCTGGCTCCTGTGTCCCATTCCTTGGCCAACAACCTCACAAAATCAACTGTTTCGTGCCAGAACCTGGGATTCTACTTCATAATGCTTTCTCCTATGTCCATCCTGTAAGTCTTGCTTTGTTTAGTTATTTGCCTTTTTTTATGAGACGGGGGGTGGGGGTTGGGGGGGTGGGGGTGGGGGGTGTCTTACAAAGTACAAGCTGGTCTTAGACTGGTTGTGTGGAAGACAATGACCCCCAACATGCAGTTACTGTAGTAACCCTCAGTTTAAGATGCTGCACCTATAGAAACAGAGTGTATGTGTGCATTCATATGTATGCTCAATTGTGAAAGTACATATATATATATATATATTCCATTTATATATATACATATATACTTTCCACATATATATATATACATACATACATATATACTTTCCATATGTATGTATGGAATTCTAAAAGGCTGTTTATTGATTGGCTGACACCATCACTGGGGGCTGAATGGTCTAACAATGACAGTCTGGACAGTGAGAGGCAGAGACAATGGTATCTGCTCAATCTGAGACGCGGAAAGCCTGAAGACAAGGAGGAAGTACTGCTGATGCTGGAGGCCTGTTGGTTTCCTGATGGTCACTAGTTCAAGGCCCACTGAAAGGCTGAAGAAGTCCGCAGTGTGATGCCCAGACAATGGCAACAGCAATAGACGCACTGGCTTAGGGGGAATGGAGCTTCCATTATACTCTGGCTGGCTTTCTCTTCCTCCACTTGTGTTCCAGCCAGGCCCCTGACTTGGTATTGCCCGCTAGATTCAGGGACTGGAGAGTGATTCTCCCCTCACAGCCACACCCAGAAGTGTGCTTTCCTGATCCTCAGCATCTCAGTCCATTCAAGGTGACAGTCGGTATTAAGTACCTGGAGCCTGAGGCAGTTTTGCTTGAGCCTAAGGAGTTCAAGGCTAGGGCTGAGCAGTGTCGCAAGACCCCACCCTATAAATAAATAAACAGATATAAATAAATAAATAAATAAATAAATAAATAAATAAATAAATAAATAAATAGCATACACCTTTAATTCCCACACTCCTGAGGCAGAGGCAGGCAGGATCTCTGTGAGTACAAGGCCAGCCTGGTTTCCATGACAACTTCCAGGCCAGCTAAGGGCTATATAGTGAGAACGTATCTTGGCGGGGAAGGGCAGAGAATTCGACCTTGGCTACATACCACTTCTTAGCCCAGTTCTTCTGTTCCCTCTGAGCCTGGCCAACTCCTCCAATGGAGACATCCTCTTTTCAGGGAGAGCTTCTCTGAGCCCACATGTTGGCTAGCTCCGAGCACATCTTTAACCGACGTTTTGGCATAATGATCCTACTTACAAATCAGTCATTATAGACTATATGATGCTTCATCTTAACTACCAGCTTGAGATGATTGAGAGTCCTAGAATCACCTAGGAGACGCAGCTGTGTGTGTCCAACGTGAGCACACTTCTAGAAAGGTCTAACTGAGGAAGATCCACAGGCCAGGGTCCTGTACTGAATGATAATTTAAAATAAGGTGAAAGCGAGCTGAGCATCAGTATTCATCTCTGATTCTGGGCTCTCGAGGAAATGTGACCAGCTGCCCATGCTCTCATCACTGCGTTCTCCCCAGCATGGTTGATTGTATTTTCAGTACCATAAGCCAAATGAAATGTCTTCTTCTCCTCTTCTCCTTTTTCCTTCTTCTTCTCATTGTTTCTGTCCTTTCTTTTTTAAATTACCATCATTTTAAATTATGTGCATTGTGTAAATATGAATATGTGAGTGCAGATGCTCACAGAGGCCAGTGGTGTTAGATCCCCCTGGATCTAGAGTTCCAGGTGATTGTGAGCCACCTGACATGGATGCTGGGAACTGAACTCAGGTCCTCTGGAAGAGCAGTGCTCTTCCCTCCCTCCCTCCAGACAAGGTTTCTCTGTGTAGCCCTGGCTGTCCTGGAACTCACTTTGTAGACCAGGCTAAACTTGAACTCACAGAGATCCACCTGCCTCTGCCTCCCAAACGCTGGGATTAAAGGCGTGCACCACCACGCCTAGCTTGCAGTTGTTGCTCTTGAACCCTGAGCTATCTCTCCAGCCCCAGTTTCTTATTTAAACTGCTTTTGACAGATATTCTGTAACTGCAATAAGAAAAGTAGCTGTTGGGCTGGAGAGATGGCTCAGAGGTTAAGAGCACTGGCTGCTCTCCCAGAGGTCCTGAGTTCAATTCCCAGCAACCACATGGTGGTTCACAACCATCAGTAATGAGATCTGGCGCCCTCTTCTGGCCTGCAGGAAGAGAGTGTATACATAATAAATAAATAAATCTTTTTTAAAAAAAAGAAAAGAAAAGTAGCTGTTAATACAGATAGTGTGTGTTAGGGGCCTACTCCATCTTATTTTGAGAGCACCATACTGTCACAGATTACTTACACCTATTTAGTGTTCTGTTACCAGCCTTCAGTTCAAAGTATAGTCTGAAGCTTTCCTGTGGACATGGACGTTCCAACATCCCTCTCCTGAAAAAGGCTTAACATTCTGTTCTCTCTGTCCCTTTCCCAGGCGCCCTGGGCATTCCCTGTAGGTCAGCTAGTTGCTTTTGTTCTGTTGCTCTGTGGTAGCTGTTGAAGCTTCCAGAACTACCATTAAAGACACACTAGTAATGCTTTAAAACATAATTTCCGAGGCATAGTTTTCATATAATAATATGTGCCTTTTTGTTGTTGCTGTTGTTGTTTGTTTGTTTTTCGAGACAGGGATTCTCTATGTAACAATCCTGGCTGCCCTGGATCCTGATTTGAAGACCAGGCTGCCCTCGAACTCACAGAGATCCACCTGCCTCTGCCTCCTGAGTGCTGGGATTAAAGGTGTGCGCCACCAGAGTCCGGCTAATATATGCCCTTTTAAAAATTTTTTTAAAGATTTTAATGAAAGTGCTGAATTGTGCAACCAACAAAACAAAACAAAACAAAACAAAGTATAGTTGGCAAGTGATACATATCTGTGGACTAAATGAATAATTGAAATGGACCACTGTATATTCCTATAGTTTTCAAAACTCTGGTGATCTTTAAGCACCCTTTTAGATGACAATGATTTCATAATATTATTTCTCTTGGAGATACTGAGGATAACCCAATCTCTAATCTTTATATTTTTGATGAGTTTTCTCCCCTTATTGCTAGCTTCTCAAAATTTATAATGACTGCCGGGGGCCATGGGAATATACAGCAGGTGACAACTAGTGTTTGACAAGTTGACCCCCCGGACATATAACTCCCCGATGGGGAGCCCCACCTGGCAAAGCTGTGGGGTCACTGACTGTGGAAACTGGTTGTTTTCTGTCTGTAACTTTCTCGGGTACCACTGTTATGCCTCCCGAATAAGAACAGCTGTAGGGTTCCTTCCCCAGCCCTTTGGTAGTAGTATGTTTTACATCTCTGGGCACACATTTAGCTGTGGATTTCTGTTTAAGCTGTATAATTCTGATAAACAGAAATATTACCAGAATATTCTTCACTGACACAGGAAAGTAACAGCATTCTCAGTCTCAAAGACAGCCTTTTACATATTTTGCAAAGACCTTAGAACTAGTCCAAAACAGACTAAACTGCCCCTACAGAAAATATGCAAAGATTAATTCCCAGGTATTGTTTATTGCTAAATCAAGGCCGGGCTGTTTACACTAAGATTGGCTCCTTGCAGTAGCTCCTTCTGCGTGTACCCTGGCTGCTCAAGGTTCAGCTAACTGTTTAATGTCTGGGACCGCTCACCAACTTAGAGCTATGTGCATGGGTCAATGTGACATTACTAGCCTAAGAGAAACTGTGTGACTTATCTTGTGTTTTGAGAATGGGTAGGACCCTGGAAATGTAACCTATAATTGTCCAGCGTTTGGCTATGAGGGAGCAGCAGTATGCAGAGAAATGTCTGTATAGAGCTATGTGAGAGCTGCTGCAGAATGTGAGTGAAGTGTGTGTGTGTGTGTGTGTGTGTGTGTGTGTGTGTGTGTGTGTATGCTGAGTGAGAGATGAAGAAGCATGAGAGAAGTGTGAGGGCGTGAGTGGGTGAAAGAGTGAGTGAGTAAAGAGTGAATAATGTAAAAGAAAGATGTATGAGTGAGTGTGAGAGAGAGAGCGAGCCCAGCCAAAGAGCTGCTGCTATGGAGAGGCGCTGTGCCTAGGAACCGTGTAAAGTGCTGTATGGTGAGAGAGCTGTGTAAATGAGACGTTCAGCTGTGGCCGTGTGGAGATTTGTAACTGTGTGGAGACGAGGAAGATGAAGCTGTATAGAAAAGAGATGTAGAAGAGAAATGTATGTAAAAGATAGATATGTAGCCATGTGAAAACTGATGGAACTGTATAGAGACGTATGGCTGTAAACATGTAAAGAAAGATACATAGCTGTGTGGAGACAGAGTCAGAGACCATCTTTAAGATGAAGTAAAATCCTTAAGATGAAGTAAAAGAGAAAGTTATCATCAGAAGGCATGTGTGTTTCCTTATTTCACCAGTCATAGATAGATTGAAACTTTTTCCTATTTACCCTCAGATAAAAAAGTTTCCTATCCCCGGCTACTCTGAGGCATTCCTTTTATTACCCTGAGCTGAGCTGGTCTCCCATGGGCCACGTTAAATGACACTTCAACTTGTTTTAGTAACATCCGATAAACTTTTAGGATAGTTGACAAGGTTGGGAACCACCCTCCACCCCACCCCAAATCAAGTTTCCCTCATGTATAAGATATAAATTTTCAGTCCGGTAGTGGTGGCGCACGCCTTTAATCCCAGCACTCAGGAGGCAGAGGCAGGCGGGTCTTTGTGAGTTGGAGGCCAGCCTGGGCTACTAAGTGAGTTCCAGGAAAGGTGCAAAGCCACACAGAGAAACCCTGTCTCGAAAAAAAAAAAAAAAAAAAAATTAAAAAAAAAAAAGATACAAATTTTCAATGCTCAGTCTTGAGGACAGCACAAACAAATGTGAAAATGTTACATTGAGAAAAAGAAGCCCTCCACAGGGAACAGAAAGATGGCTCAGCCTTTAAGAGCATTTGCTGCTTTATCAGAGGACCAGAGTTTGGATCCAAGCACCCACAGCTGGGCAGCTCATAAATGCCAGTAACTCCAGCTCCAAATGATCTGATCCCCGATTCTGACCTCTGTGGGTACCTGTGCGTGCGTGCGTGCGTGCGTGCGTGCGTGCGTGCGTGCGTGTGTGTGTGTGTGTGTAAACAAATAATAAGATAAAATATCTTTTAAAATAAAAAAATCTTTTAAAATTAAAAAAAAAAGCCAGCCAGGCATATTGGTACACACCTTTAATCGCAGCCTTTAGGAGTTCGAGGCTAGCCTGCTCTACATAGAGTTCCAGGACAGCCAGAGCTACAAAATAAATAAATTAATAATAATAATAATAATAATAATAATACCTACAGGAAAATGTGTATGTTTCAAAATCTCTTGGGTAGCAATAAAGCTTAAATACTACGTGTTGCTTTATTTTGTATCTGCAGTGCTGGAGAAACCAAACCCAAGATCCTGTGTAGGCTAAGCTAGTGCTGTCCTATTAACGTTCATTAGTGAGTTGCTATGATATAGTTCCTGGAAGCCACTCCCACGCTGGAATAAATTTATGTCATAAGGAAGCAGAAAAGTGAATGTAAACTACACAGATCTACTCCATTGAATCCCAAATAAATGTATCCGAAATTCCACTTCTCCACAGCTAACTCCCCAAATGTCTAAGGGCTTTGTAATGTTGCCCCTCATAAGGGTCATGCTAAACAGGGGCCTGTTGCAGAGTCTTTGGTGTGGGTGAGGGCTTGTTCCAAGTTTATAGCTGTTGAAGTCACTTAGTAAATGGACCCAGCTGTCATTTCCTTTTAATAAAAACATGAAGTTATCAGTAGTGGTGGCACATGCCTATAATCCCAGCCCTTGGGAGGCTGAGGCAGGAGGATCACAGCTTGGGAGTAGCCTGAGTTATACAATGAGATCTTGACTCAAGAAACAAAATAAGAGGTTGGGGATTTAGCTCAGTGATAGAGCGCTTGCCTAGCAAGTGCAAGGCCCTGGGTTCGGTCCTCAGCTCCGGGGGGTGGGGGAGACGACAAAATAACAAGAAACAAAATGAATGAAAAATTTCAAAATCCTTATACATTTTTTTTTTAAAAAAAGTGGGGCCCAGAGAGATGGCTCAGCAGCTAAGAGCACTGGCTACTCTTCCAGAGGACCAGGGTTCAATTCCCAGCTTCCACATGTTGGTTTACAAATGTCTGTAACTCCAATTGCAGGGGATCTGGTGCCCTCTTCTCACCTTCTCAGGCAACAGGCAAGCACATGGTGCACATGCAGGCAAGCACGCACACACATGAAATAAAAATATATACATATTAAAAAGATGAAGCACCATATACCTAAGTTGTTGCAAATAACTGGACTGCATCCTTTCTATAGGTACACAGTGTTCTATTCTGTGTACTGTGTTTTTCTCTCTCATTCATCAGCTAGCTGGTGGACACGTCTGTTGTGTGCAGCTCTCATCTATCCTGAGTAGTGCTGCATTGAACACTGGGATATAGATGCCTCAGCACAGCGACTTCATTTCCTTTGGATATACATCCAGTAGTGAGACTGGATTAAATGGAATGTTCTATTTTTAATTTTTTGAAGAACTCCCATATTGTTTTCCATATGGCTGTACTTATTTAATTTCCATTCCCACCAATGATGCTCTTACACATCCACATCCTCACCAGCGTTTTGTGTCTTCTGTCTTTTTGATAATAGCCATTCTCGCTGGCAACAGACTATTTTGATTGTTGATTTGACTCTGCTATTTATATATAGTGGCTCAACCTACCTCCCCTTTGGTGATCCAGTGCCACTGCTTGGCCACTGCCACCCTGGCATCTAGTCACTCCCATTGCATTTTGTTTTTCTGATTAAATTGTGTAATTACAGTTCCTGAAATAAGGTCTGGCCTGCAAGAAGAGTAATCACAGAGCTCTTCAGGGATGCTAGGACTCCTCCCATACAAACGTAATTTTCCAAGAATTTAATTTCTCAAAAAAGGGTGTATTTGGTGGAAACTTAGGCTGAGATCACATGGAACAAAGATTTGCACCAAGATATCATAAGCAAAGACATGTGTTCACTCTCCTAGACAGAGAGGGGCCAAGACACTAAGGATATTGGACCTCCGTTGCTAGAGGCTAGAGTCTGTCTAAGGTTGACAAAGTTAGTAGCTGCTTCCTAGAAATCGTCCACAGCGCAGTCAGTTGCTGGGCTGGTTCCAAGAAGCCGCCTGCAGGGTGGTAGGATTTCCCTCCTTTGTCTCTTATCTGGCTAGCAGACAGATGTCTCAGGGTGAACACAGTACTTTTCCACTCAGCTAAGACTCAAAGAAAAGGCAGCTTAAAGGCTGGGGGGGGGGGGAGCCAGTTTTGAACTTACAGACATAAGAAGTTTGGCTCTTTCAGCACTTCTTGGCTCTCCCAGTAAAAAGAAACAATGTTACTGGAGTTAAAGTCAGAGCTGGCAAGTCTGGGCCACTGTGCTGGCTACTTATGTGTCAACTGGACACGGCTAGAGTCATTTGGGAAGAGGAACCTCCATTAAGAAAATGCCTCGGCCGGGCGGTGGTGGCACACTCCTTTAATCCCAGCACTCGGGAGGCAGAGCCAGGCGCATCTCTGTGAGTTCGAGGCCAGCCTGGGCTACCAAGTGAGTCCCAGGAAAGGCGCAAAGCTACACAGAGAAACCCTGTCTCGAAAAACCAAAAAAAAAAAAAAAAAAAAGAAAGAAAGAAAAGAAAAAGAAAATGCCTCTACCAAACTGGCCTGTGGTACGTTTTCTTAATGAGTGATGGATGTAGGAAGACCCAGCCCATGGTGGGTGGTGCCACCCCGGGCAGGTTGTCCTGGGGTATATAAGAAAGCAGACTAAGCCAGCCCCAGGAACAAGCCAGCGTTCCTCCATGGATCTGCTTCAGTTCCTGGCTCGAGTTTCTGCCTCGACTTTCCTGGATGATGGATTACAAGATGTAAGATGAAATAAATCCTTTCCTCTCCAAGTTGATTTTGGTCATGCTGTTTGGTTTTAGTTGGTGTGTTTTTTTTAAGACAGGGTCTTATGTAGCTCTGGCTAGGACTCTATGTAGACGAGGCTGACCTCGAACTCACAGGGATCCCAGAGATGCACCTGTCTCTGCTTCCCAAGTGCTAGGACTAAAGGTGTGCAGCACCACACCTGGCTTTGGGCCTGCTGTTTTATCACAATAGAAATCCTAAAATAACCACCCATGCTGAATAGGCCAATTAAATGGACAAGAAATGGTGAAAAGCAGAAAAAGGGGATCTATTCACTGAACACTACAAGTCCATCTTTGGGGTCCTGATAGGAGGTTTAGGTCTATTTTGTTTTATTTTAATTAATTAATTTATTTTTGAGGCAGAGTCTCATGTAGCACTGGCTGGCCTCGACTGGATATATAGCCATAGACGACCTTGAACTTCTGATCCTCCACCTTCCCAGTGTTGGTATCAGAGGCATGCTCCTCCTTACCCATTAATTCCGTGCTAGAACTAGAACCCAAGACGAATGATCTACCCACTGAGTTACATCCCTAGTCCAATTATGACAGGTTTATTATTATTATTATTATTATTATATTATTATTATTATTATTATATTTGATTATTTGTGAGAAGGAGCACATGTATCACAGCATGCATGTGGAGGTCAGAATATAACTTTTGGGGGTTGGTTCACCCTGTCTACCATTTGTGTCCTGGTGGTCGGTGCAGGTTGTCAGGCTTGGCAAGTTCCCCGACCCAGTGAGTTCTCTCTCTAGCCCAAGTTTAGGTTTAAATGGAGGGCAAGAAGTGTGATTGACCAGTGCTGCTCAAGGTGTGGCTGGCCTCACCCACCATCATCTGCAAAGCGACCTGAAAAGTTGTCAGCCTGAAGTCTTCCTGCCAGACATGTTTCTCCTATGGCTGTCACCAGGCTTCAAAGACTTTTCCTTCTCCCAACATGAGATTTCTCGAGAAATTCCAATTTTTTAAGGGAATATTCTTTTAAAAGTCTAATAGCCAAAGGGAAAGGCACACGTATCTCTTTAGAATATCTTCAATTCTTGGTCTAGAGAGATGGCTCAGTCTTTGAGAGGATTTGCTGCTCATGTAAAGGACCCAGGTTTGGTTCCTGGCACCCACAACCATCTGTAACTCCAGTTCCAGGGTATATGACACTCTCTTCTGGCCTCCCTGGGCACCAGGCACACATGTGGTGCACATACATACATACAGACAAAACACTCATCTAAGTATATATATTAAAAAAAGAATATCCTTGACTGGGTATAGTGGCCATCCTGGTCTACATAGTGAGATCCAGGACAGTCACAGCTACATAGTGAGACCCTGTCTCAAAATGAAGAAAGAAAGAAAGAGAGAGAGAGGGAGGGAGGGAGGGAAGGAGGGAGGGAGGGAGGGAGGAAGGAAGGAAGGAAGGAAGGAAGAGAAATAAAAAAAGAAATTGTAGACCAGGCTGGCCTTGAACTCACAGAGATCCACCTGCCTGTCTCCTGAATGCTAAGATTAAAGGTGTGCACCACTTCACCCATCTGAATAGGTACCAATACCATGAAGTCATCAAAATACATTAAGTCCATATAACCATATGGACATATTAAAATATCAGGAACAACCAGGCCAGAGAACTTATCAGACCCACCAGACTGAAAAAAAGACACAAAATTGACACCTAAACTCCACAAAAAGGAGGCACCAGAGAGTAGGGGAGATAGGAGATAGCTTAGCAGGTAAAGTGTTTGCCATGCAAGCATGAGCTCATTTCCTAGGCACCCATATAAAAAATCCAGGCATGGTGGGTCACAACTGTAAGCCCGGTGCTGGAGAAGCCGAGACAGGAGCTTTGTGGCCAGGTAGCTGAACTGGCAGCTCCAGGCTCAGTGAGAGACCCTGCTTCAAGATGATAACAACAACAATAATAATAATGAGAGTAACTGAGGGAAGCATCTGACATCAGCTTCCGGCCTCTGCTTGGACACACACACACACACACACACACACACACACACACGCCTGAACACAAACATACACACACTAGGGAAGACACCTAACACTGTATGGTGACTGTCCCTACTTAGCTGTCGTAGGACCATACAGTTTATGTGTCCCGTCATGGGACCAACAGGCAGAGGACTGACAGGTAAGATCTGACTCTCCAGTCTCTTCAGCTCAGCTTGGTCTCCACTGCTGATATGGCCTATTCAAACTGCCGTGCATCTGTCTGCCTGTTTGTCCTACTGCACTCAGTCCTGAACCTCAGATAAGCAGCTTCGCTCAAGCCTGAGTCTTGTCTTTTTGTTTTGGGTTTGTTTGTTTGTTGGTTGGTTGGTTGGTTGGTTGGTTGGTTGGTTTTGAGACAGAGTCTCATAATGCTGCCTTGGTTGGCCTGGAACTTTCTATGCAGTCCAGGCTGGTATGGAGCTCAGAGATCTGCCTGCCTCTGCCTCCTAAGTACATCACCATGCCCGGCTCAAAATGGAGTCTTGGATCCACCCTGTGACTCTGGCTTTACTCCGTGGAGATACCTTCAGCAGCTGGTCGATAGACTTTGTTGTCTAGCAGCCTCCGAATCCTGAGATGCTCTCTGCATCTGTCAGCCCGCTGTCTTTGCCTCTGTGAACTTGAACTTTACTGTGGCCTCCTTAACCCTTTTTGTTTGCTTGTTTTTGTGTAACAGCCCTGGCTGTCCTGGAACACCCTTTGTAGACCAGGCTGGCCCTGAACTCACTGAGCTCCACTGGGATTAAAGGCATGCGCCACCACACCGGTCTGTCTTTAACTCTTTTATAGGCATTCTGTAACCAATATATATACACAAATACAATTAGTGTGTGATATGTAATACGTGATATGAGAGTTAATATTAGTAGTTAAGATTGAAATAAAAGGGATGGGGAAATGGCTGCCTGGGGAATGGAAAAAGTGTCTGCCACATAGCACAAGGACCTGAGTTTGGACCTCCAGAACACACACAAAAAGCTAGGTGTAGGGGGCTGGAGAAATGGCTCAGAGATTAAGAGCACTGGCTGCTCTTCCAGAGGTCCTGAGTTCAATTCCCAGCAACCACATGGTGGCTCACAACCATCTGTAATGAGATCTGGTGCCTTCTTCTGTCATGCAGGCATACATGCAAGCAGAACACTGAATACACAATAAATAAATAAACCTTAAAAAAAAAAAGCTAGGTGTGATAGTGTCTCTGTAACTTCAATCCCCTCAGTGTGGAGACAAGCAAATCCCTGAACCTCATGGGCCAGCCCACCTAGCTGAATGAATAAGCTTCAGATGTAGAGAAACCATTTGTTGATTTGTTTTATGTTATCTTGACACAAGCTAGAGTCATTTGAGAAGAGAGAACTTTTTGAAACGGGGTTTCTTTGTGTAGCCCTAGCTGCCCTGGAACTAGCTCTGAAGCCCAGGCTGGCCTCGAACTCACAGAGATCTGTCTGCCTCTGCCTCTTGAGTGCTGGCACTAAAGGCATGCTGCTTTTAACACCAATCCAGAGGACCTGAATTCAGTTCTCAGCACCCACATCAGACAGAACCACCTGTAATTCTATCTCTATGGGATCAGATACCTCTGACCTCAGTGGGTCCCTTCACTCACTCATAAATACATAGATACACACACGTATACCTAATTAATAACAAAATATGTTTGGCCTGCACTCATGTCTGTGCACTGGGGGTCTGGTGCCCAGGGGGGCCCATTGGATCCCCTGAAATTGGAGTTACAGATGGTTGTGAGTCACCACGTGAATCCAGGTCCTCTGCAAGAGCTAAGAGTGCCCTTAATCACTGAGCCATCTATCCAGCCCCAATAAATTTGTTTTTAAAAGGTGGAGAGTGATGCAGAAAAACAACCAGCTTCAGACCTCCACACACATGCATATGTGTATATACCACAAACATACATAATACCACACACCAAATTAAAAATAAATACAGATTGGGATGAAAGAATTTGTGTTCGTCACCATCATCAAGGGAAATTGGGACGACTGGCAGTTTTCAGCCAACAAAATCACTGTATCTTGTAAACTTATTGTTAATGAATTCTGACGTTGTAGAAAGACACAAACATGTCCATCTATGTTTCTAACACAGCAAATTCACAGTACCCAGGCTGGCCTAGAATTCTCTGCCACAGAGAATTCTCCCAGGACTGTGCCCATCTGTAAGGGCTTTGGGGACTCCCACGGTGACTACATTAAATGTAGGCTCTCTTAGTGGGTTCGCATCGACGGACTAGCCAGATTCAGTTTTGTGGTCTCTCACCATCATTCAACACCTTTAATAGCCACTCTTTCACGTGTTCCCTGGATCTCCACGCACGTGAATGTGTTTATTCACACGCTTCTTGCCAAGCCCAGGACACCGCCTCATGGGCCTCACTCGGTACCTCACTTTAGGGGACTGCTGGGGCTTGAATCTGGCTACAGCTCTAGAAGCAAAGAGCGGTGGTCGAGGTGGGCCTTGAGATCTTGCCTGACTGTTGCCCGGAGAGTGGCTGTGCTGGGGGGGGGGGGGGGGGACGGAGGGGAGGGGGCCCGCAGTTCTGCTAGGGAAGGGGAGATCTCTCACCAGCAAAGAGGATTCAGCAGAATCAAGGAACCCAAAGCCCTGATGGGCCAGGGGCAGTCTTGTCCCTGTTTTCTTGAGGGAAGAACAGACTTTCTGGAGGTCTCTTGAAAAAGTAAGCTGTAGGAGAAGAACTGGACTGCCTTCCGGATAATCTTTCGGTTCCTTCTCAGTTCCCTGTTGAGCTGTAATTTTACCCTGGTGGTGGTGGTGGGGTGTCTCAGAGGCACCAGGGTGTCTGTCTGTCTGTCACTCTCTCCCTCTTTTGCTGTCTGCCTGCTTATCTCAGTAGCTTGCTCACACTAGTTACTTTTCCTTTGTTCCTTACAAAGTGACCCAACAGCAGTGATGGTGTTAATACTTACGGTGGGTCAACATACACTTAAACACACAGTGGGTACAGGCACTGTGTCTAAGTACTTTAGGTATTTTATCGCATTAGACACAGATTTTTGTCTAGCAGGTTTTTTTGGTTTGTTTTTTGTGGTGTTGGGAATTTAACTCAGGACCTCAAAGATGCTGAGATCTGCCACAGAGCTACATCCTCAGTCCACTGTCTGTCACTTTCTATTTGTCTGTCCGTCCCTGTCCCCATGTCATGCCCCACCCCTACCCCATAGACTCTCTCTGTATCCCTGACTGGAACTCGCTCTGTAGACCAAACTGGCCTCAAACTCAGAGATCCACCTGCCTCTGCCTCCCAAAGCATTGAGATTAAAGGCATGTGCCACCACCACCCGGCTACTTTTTTCTTTTTTTTCTTTTTCTTTTTCTTTTTGGTTTTTCGAGACAGGGTTTCTCTGTGTAGCTTTGTGCCTCTCCTGGAACTCACTTGGGTAGCCCAGGCTGGCCTCGAACTCACAGAGATCCGCCTGGCTCTGCCTCCCGAGTGCTGGGATTAAAGGCGTGCGCCACCACCGCCTGGCTACTTTTTTCTTTTTTAAGAGGGGTTTTGTTATGTAGCTCAGGCTAGCCTTGATTTCACTATGTAGTCCAGGATTGCTTCAAATTTACAATCCTCTTACCACCATAGACATGATCTATGACACCTAGCTGTCACATTTTACTTACTTATTTTTATTTTTTAAATAACTTATTTATTATTTAAATTTTATATGCATTGGTGTTTTGCTTGCATGTATGTCTGTGTGAGGGTGTCCGATCCCCTGAAACAGGAGGTATAGACAGTTGTGAGCTGCCTTGAGGGTGCTGGGATTTGAACCTGGGTCCTTTGGAAGAGCAGGCAGTGCTCTTAACTGATGAACCATTTCCCCAGCCCCTACTTATTTTTATCTTATTTTTGTTTATTTATTTGTTTTTTGTTTTTTGTTTTTTTGTTTTTTTGTTTTTTCAGGCAGGCCTGAAAATACCCTGTGAAGACCAATGTCACCATGAACTTGCAGGAGTCCTTCTGCCTGTGACTTCCTCATACTGGAATCACAAGCCTGATCAACCACACCCAGCTCGTCTGACATTTTTTTCCTTTTCTTTCTTTTTTGAGACAGGCTCTCTCTGTATACCTCTGGATGTCCTAGAACTCCAGACCAGGCTGGCCTCGAACTCACAGAGATCTGCCTGGCTCCGCCTCCTGAGTGCTGGGATCAAAGGCAGGCACCCAGCGTGTCTGTCACTCTTGGGCCTGGCAGCGTGCACGCACACATCTGTAATCCCCTGGCCGCTGGGGTAGATGCAGGACTGCCCTAAACTGGAAGTAGCCTGATCAGCATAGTTTCAGGCTAGCCATAGCTACACAGCAAAATCTTTTTACCGGAAATGACAGCAAGAGCTGGGACGTAGCTCAGCTGGCAGAGTGCTAATGCTTGACTAGTATGCATAAAGCCCTGGGTCTGAGGCCAGGCGGTGCTGGCGCACACCTTTCATCCCAGCACTCGGAAGGCAGAGCCAAATGAGGCCAACCTGGTCTACAAAATGAGTTCCAGGATTGTTACACAGAGAAACTCTGTTTCGAAAAACAAAAACAAAATTAATAATAATAATAATAATAATAATAATAATAATAATAATAATGCCCTGGGTCTGATCTCCAGTATAGCATAAAAATCTAACACATGAGAGGTAGAGGTGTGAAGATCAGAAGTTCCACTACATAATGAATTCAAGGCCAGTGGGGATACACAAGAGATTTAGAGAGAGAGAGAGAGAGAGAGAGAGAACTTATTTATTCTAGAATTCATTGCACAGCCAGCAAGACAGACCAGAAGCTGTTAAGGCTGACCCTTGAGTTCGATCTCTGGGACCCGTGTTGGGGAATGAGAGAACTGACTCCCAAAAGTTGTCCTATGCCCTCCACATTCATGCTGTGGTATGAGTCCCCACCCCAACCAATCACTCAACTAAATGTAATTTTAAAAATTAAGAAACAGAGCCGGGCGGTGGTAAATGTAATTTTAAAAATTAAGAAACAGAGCCAGGCGGTGGTGGCGCACGCCTTTAGTCCCAGCACTCGGGAGGCAGAGCCAGGCGGATCTCTGTGAGTTCGAGGCCAGCCTGGTCTCCAAAGCAAGTTCCAGGAAAGGCGCAAAGCTACACAGAGAAACCCTGTCTCAAAAAAACCAAAAAAAAAAAAAAATAAAAATAAAAAAATAAAATAAAAATTAAGAAACAGACCATTGGTGCACGCCTTTAATCCTAACACTCAGGAGGCAGAGGCAGGCGGATCTCTGTGAGTTTGAGGCCAGCCTGGTCTACAGAGTGAGTTCCAGGAAAGGCGCAAAGCTACATAGAGAAACCCCATCTCGAAAGAAAAAAAAAAAAGAAAAGAAACAGAAACAGAACATTAAAGAAGCAAATAATACTGATAGGTGGTGGTGCACTCCTTTAATCCCAGCACTGGGAGGCAGAGGCAGTGGATCTCTCTGAGTTCTAAGCCAGCTTGGTCTATAGAGCAAGTTCTAGGACAACCAGGGCTATACAGAGAAAGAATCCTGTCCTAAAAAAACAAACAAAGGAGGGTTGGGGATTTAGCTCAGTGGTAGAGCGCTTGCCTAGCAAGCGCAAGGCCCTGGGTTCAGGCCTCAGCTCTAAAAAAATAAAATAAAATAAAAATAAAAATAAAAAAATCCAACCATATCATCTGCCAAAATGCTCTAAGTAATATTTATAGAGCAGTGCAGCTAAGACATCAGAATAAAAAGGGGCAAGAAGAGCGTTACAAACCCCACCTACTTCTGGAAGACCCAATAGCCCTCGTTAGGTTTCCTGCTCTGTTTGATTCTTTAGCCTTGAGGCAAATCTGCAACAAATGAACTCTGAAGTCTTTTCAAAACCATGTTTTTCTAGGCAGCCCGTATTTTAAAAACTACGTAGTTTCTGCAATTACCTAAAAATACCCAGGAAGCAAAGCCTGTGCAATCTCTGGAATATTCCTTGGATAAATCGTATGGTGTTGACTACCACTTCTAAAACGGCTAGATCATGCTGGGTGGTGGTTGTACACACCTTTAATGAGCTAAAGTGGTTGTACACTCCATGAGCTAAACTGCACAGTGGTTTAAGATTCTGCTCAGACAAAAAAAGATTACAGATTCACAGTAAAGCAGGTTCAGACAGAAAAAAAAAAAAAAAAAAAACCTCTAAACAAGTTATAGTGTATTGAAGAATGTTCATAGGCTTAAAACAAGAAAATGAGCTGGGCAGTGGTGGTGCATGCCTGTAATCCCAGCACTCGGGAGGCAGAGGCAGGCCAATCTCTGTGAGTTCGAGGCCAGCCTGGGATACAGAGTGAGATCCAGGATAGGCACCAAAACTACACTGAGAAACTCTGTCTTGAAAAACCAAAGAAAGGGGGCTGGAGAGATGGCTCAGAGGTTAAGAGCACTGGCTGCTCTTCCAGAGGAACCAGGTTCAATTCCCAGCACCCACACGGCAGCTCACAACTACCTATAACCCCGGTTCCTGGGGATCTGGCATCCTTACACAGACTTACATATAGGCAAAAAAACCAATGCTCATTAAAAAAAAAAAAGTACCCTTCAGAAACTTCACAAGTCAAAATAAACTTTCTTTAAAAACGGAAACAAAACAGAACAACAAAACCACAGGAGGCTAGAGAGACAGACGGCTTGGTGGTTAGGAACACTTCCTGCTCTTGCCAAGGAAGATGGAGTTCTGGTCATGGTCATTGTGACTTGGAACTGACTATGACTGCAGTTCCAGGGAACGCTCTTCTGGTTTCCAAGGGCACCAGATACAAAAGTGGTGCACAGTACACATGCACACAAAACACTTATACACATAAAAATAAACAAGTCTTAAGTAAACAAAATCATCTTCAAAAAAAAAGGAAGGAAGGAGAGGAGGGATGCAAGACTTATGGAAAAGAAAGAGAAAGGGAAAAAAAATCAGAATGTACCTAAATTAGCTCAGGTTGGGCATGGGGTTCCTCACTGCAGTCCTAGCTACTCAGGAGCTGAAAGGAAAAACAAAAACAAAACCTTGAGATTAGGAGTTTGAGGCCCACTATGGCAACACAGTGCACCCTTATCTAAATAATTAAATAAACAGATAAGAGAGAAACAACTCCGACTGAATCTAAGGACTGAATCTGTCTGAACAAACACAAATGAAGGAACTCGGGTTTCCTTGGCCTGTAGATACAAAGCGAGCTGGAGAGTCTGGCTGTAATTCATCTGACAATTCCCCTGCCTTTGTTAGCTTGTTATCGTATTGGGGGTTCAATCTAGGGCCTTGTGCCCTCCAGGCAAGCAGAACACTTCTACTGAGCTACATCACCCGAATCCTTTTTGCTTTTTTTTTTTCCTATTGTTTTTAGTCATGTAAAATTACTTATTTCAACTTACATTTTAAATGTTGTCATTAGATGCCAGATGCATGCTAGTACTGATAAAAAGCTGCAACAGAAAGGCACCTGGAAAGTAGGCACAAGTTACTCTCCGTGTTACTGTGACCAAGTTTTTGAGACACTGTCTTATTTAGCCCAGCCTGGCCTCCAAATTACCACGTATCCAAGGCTGAACTTGAACTCCGATCTTCCTGCCTCTACCTCCCAGGTTCTGGGATTGTAGGCATGTGCCACACCAGGTCTGGTTTACTCTTTCCACTGTTGATGTTGAGACAGAGTTTCACTAAGTTACTGCCCAAGCTGGCTTTGAACTCACATTGTAGCTCAGGCAGGGCTTGAACTTGTGATCCTTATGTCTCAGATTCTCAGAAGCTGCCAGTACCATTTGGCACCAACAGGCCTGGCTAAAAGTTCCGTTGTTGAGGAGTCTTAATTCAGAGCTCCTCTCACTAATACGCTGTTTCTCAGCTCAGCCTATTAACTGCATTTTCTCTTTCTGCTTTTCTTTCCCACGCTGGCCAGCGTCCGGCATGCTTTCGCGGTCACTCTGGGCTTCCTCTGAAATTCTCCTTCCGCCAGCCTCTGCTTGCTGATCTGCACTGTCAAGATTCACAGCTCATCTTCCCTCTTGCTTTCTCCCAAACTCTGTTAGTAAAACTCTCCCCAAGCTCAAGAAAAGCAAAGCAAAGAAACCAAAATACAACTCCAAAGAATTCCTCATGCTAACTAGCATTGTTTAGAAAAAGAAGTGGTCGTAATGACAAAATGTCTTTGGCTTGAGGGAGATAGAATTTTTTAATTCTTTTAAATAAAAATATCCTTTAATTTTTATATGGATATGATTTTTTGAAAATATTAAATTATATTAAAAGTTTTGCAACTCTTTTGGGAGTGTGGGATGTGTTCCCTCCAGCCCTTATCCCAACACTGGAGTTCCAGGCACTCGAGGCCTAGTCCATTTTTACGTGGTACTGAGAATTGGAACTGAGGTCTTCACACTTTTACAGAAAGCGTTCTTGCTTACTGATTCATCTCCCCAGCCCTTGTTTTAGGTTTTGAGACAAAGGCTCAAAATAGCCCAGGCTAGCCTTGAACTTAATAAGTAGCTGAGTATGACCTTGAACTTCTGATCCTCCACTATCTCCCTCTCAAGTGCTGAGGTTACAGGCATGACCTACTACTCTCTAATCTTTTTTCCTGAACTCCACCAGCTGAGGATACCGCAAGAACTACTCAGTCCCCTGAGCAGTGCTGAAGAACTGGATTCCACCTCTTGAAGGTCCTCTTGAAGGTCTCATCAAGAACTATGTCTTTACACAACAACCTTGGAGGAATCCACACTGTCACAGTCAGACTTAAAAAGTGTTTTTTTTTTTTTTGGTTTTTTTTTTTTTTTGGTTTTTCGAGACAGGGTTTCTCTGTGTAGCTTTGCGCCTTTCCTGGAACTCACTTGGTAGTCCAGGCTGGCCTCGAACTCACAGAGATCCGCCTGGCTCTGCCTCCCGAGTGCTGGGACTAAAGGCGTGTGCCACCACCGCCCGGCTTCAAAAGTGTTTTTGAGACTGGCCCCCTCAATGCTGGAGTTACAGAGGTAAAGCGCCATGTCTTACTCTGCTTCCCATTTTATGGGAGGTGCACATAGATAAAACACTATTGTGTACAATTACGTAGTCTTTAAATAACTATGCGCTGGGAGCCATCCCCTGACGAGGACAGGTCCTAGCAGAGGATGTATGGAGTTGGCGGGGGAAGGAGAGAGCCACGCATCATGGTCGGGAGAATCTTGCAGCCTGACGGACTAGCAGCCAGAGTGCTTTTTTATTTATACAAAATTTAGTAAGTAGGGATAGATTCACGTTGTTCCAAAACATAGATCCTATCATATTTGGTTTTGGACATGTGTTTCACTTTTTCTTGCTCATCTTTTAGTCATCATTGGTAAATTATGACAGAACAGAGTTATCATTTCCACTCATTTTCCCTCAAGTTTTGACATCATTGGTGAACAGAGTTATCATTTTTAACTCATTAAACCATAACCCAGTTTTTAACAATCTAGAGGCATATGACAGCCTGTGCTCAGGCTGGTAGCTTTGGTTGCTTCAAGGATGCTAGACCAAAACAAAATCTTTTTTTTTTTTTCCAAAACAAAATCTTGAAGCCAGCCCATACATATTGCCCTGTCCCAAGCAGTGTATTATTAACTCTTAAAGGTCAGAGTGCCCAAGAAAAATCCTCAGGCCAAAGCTGCTGCAGTTATTCAAATTCTGACATGGTAATTCCAGCTAATCTAACTTGGTTGCTGTATATGCCACGTAATTGTCGGAGTGTACAGTGGGAAGAGGCTTGCAGTCTGAACTGTGGCCAACTCCTCTAGCCCACCAAATCCTGTTAACCTTTTTGAGTGTACCTTTTTGATTATCTTGTTCCTGAGTAAATACAGGGACAGATGTTTCAAGAATGTCTCACAGCCTCATAAAGGGACCTCTGGCTTCTTTATGTGTCACAACCTCCAGGGTGTGAGGAAGACCTTCAAGTAGATAAGGGTATCTCCCTAAAAGTGGGAGGTGTAGTGTGTGAGGACTTTCCTTGGGAGTCTTAGAAGCAATACTCCTGGAAGAATGCATAAATGATTCATAAGAAATTTTCCATCAGCCAGACAGTGGTGGCACACGCCTTTAATCCCAGCACTCAGAAGGCCAAGCCAGGTGGATCTCTGTGAGTTCCAGGCCAGCCTGGACTACAGAGTAAGTTCCAGAACAGGCTCCAAAGCTACACAGAGAAACTGTATCTCAAAAAAAAAAAAAAATGTCCATCAATATCCCCAAATTGTACAAATATTAAAAGTCTCCCAAGTATGCAACAGGTGGAGATGAAAACCAAAGGTGGCATGGCGGCCATCATGTGGCTCGGCTCTGCTGGGTCCTTGTCAAGCAGCTCTGCTGGCTTTATGACTTTTTTTGGTTTTTTTTTTTTTTTTTTTTTTTTTTTTTTTTTTTTTTTTCGAGACAGAGTTTCTCTGTGTAGCTTTGCGCCTTTCCTGGAACTCACTCTGTAGCCCAGGCTGGCCTCGAACTCACAGAGATCCGCCTGCCTCTGCCTCCCGAGTGCTGGGATTAAAGGCGTGCGCCACCACCGCCTGGCTAGCTTTATGACTTTTGCTGTTCCCATCAGATACAGCTGTGCCAACTATGACAAAAAAAATTAATTATGAAAAGCGTGATCACGCCAGGCACAGAGACACATGCTTGTAATCCCAGCATTCCCAAGGCTTAGGCAGGAAGATTTATGTTTGGGGCAGCCTGGTCTGCATAGCCAGTTCTAGGCCAGCTAACACTACAGAGTGAGACTTTGACTCAAAAAAAAAAAAAAAAAACAACAAAAATAGTGTTACATTTGAGTTCCATCCCCAGCAGTATGTACACCTAGCATTGTGGCTCATCCCATTATTTACCATTAATCCTAGAATTTAAGCATCGGGAGGATTAGAAGTTCAAGGTTGTTCTATGCTACATGCCTAAAACATCAAACAAAGAGAGCCCCAAGATGGCTCAGAGGGTAAGGCCATGCAAGCCTGGTGACCTGAATTGGACCCCTGGATCCACCTAATGGTAGAAAGATAGAATTGACTCCCAAAAGTTAGCCTCCGACCTCCACAGGAGTTCTGTAGCGTGTACACCTCTCTCATGATGCATACACAAACAATAAGTTAAACAATATTCAAACAAACAAAACCAAAAAGGAATGGAGTCACAGGAAGCCTCAATGATTCAAACTCCTTCTATTTGTCTTTATCAGTCACCAGCAAAACACAGGCACACTACAAGGCTGTATTTTAACACGTAGTCAGCTCTCTATACCTGCAGCCTTTTATACTCACGTTCACCAATGTAGATTGAAATACTCAGAGAAATATATGTGTTGGGTGTGGCACAAGCCTATAGTCATCCCACTTTGGAGGGAGAGGCAAGAGGAGCAAGAGTTCAAGGCCAATTGCAGGCATGTATTGAGTTCGAGGCCCACCTGAGCTCCATGAGGCTGTGTTGAAGGAGGAGGAAAAGGAGGAGAAGAGAAAGGATGCCGTGTTGCCATAGGCCTGCAGTCCCTACCCTGGGGAGGGTGAGGCACAGAGACACTCTGTCTTCAAAAACCAAAAGAGAAAAACAGCTGTAGCAGCAGCAGCAGCAACAACATGGTGTCTGCACTCAACATGCAGTCTACTTCTCTTGTTATTATTTCCTAAACAACGCAACAGATATTTGTATGACAATGATACCATATTAGATATTATAAGCAATCTAAACATGACTTAAAGTACGGGGGAGCCAGGCATGGTGATAAAACTGTAATCGCAGCACTTGGGAGACACAGGCCGGAGAATCCACAGAAGCTCAGGTGACCTACAGCTTGGGAGGTAGAAGCAGCATGTGGTCCCTGTGTTCAATAGCCTGGCCCATAGTGAGTTCTGGCACAGCCAGGGCCACACAATGAAACCCTGTTTCAAAACAACAGGGCCGAAGAATGAATCAGAAAGTAGAAGCTGTAGCTACACAAGCCTTATGACCTGAGTTCAATCCCTGGAACCAACATGAGAAAACTGGGAGTCCGGAGAGCTGACTCGGGAGTTAAGAGCCCTGTCTGCTCTTCCAGAGGACCAGCACCCACAGGGTGGCTCACAACAGTTTATAACTATATTCCAGGCTACCTAGTCTAAGAATTTCACCATGATTCTGTCTCCATCTCCTACCTCGTGTAGGAGTGATGGGATTGTAGATGAATAACACGTCTACTTATTTTTTAATTTATTTATTTTTATTTTATGTGTATGGATGTATTGCCTGCATGTATGGCTATACACCATGTGCATGCAGTACCCAAGGAAGCTAGAAGAGAGCATTGGGTCCTCTGGGTCTGGAGTTACAGACTGCCTCTCAAAACAAGGTGGAACAACAGGGTTGTTCTCTTACCTCAGTATCATGCTGTAGCACAGGCATGTCCGCACTCACACACACACAAAATAAACTAAAGCAACAATATAGTATACAAGAGAACACGCATGGATGTAAATGTTACACACTTTTACGTAATGTGTAGAGAGTGTGTACAAACATTACATCATTTTATATAAAGGTCTGGCATGTTACATCTGCAATGATCCATCTCTCAGGTTCCCTATTTGTTTAGATTTGCTTTACTGGTACCAGGGATGGAACCCACAAATGCCAGGCAAGTACCCTGACAACTGAGCTGTATCCCCAACCCCCATGCTTTTAAAATCTAAGCCACGATTTTAGAGATATCTGAAAAGACACAATTAAAGTCTCACTTTTTTTAGTTTGATGGTGTTTGTTACATATTATTAAAGGTTCTATATAACTAGAGATATAAGGATAACCAGGTCTCCATGAACCAAACAGACTAAAACTGAATAAACCAAAGCTGTGTTCAATAGCCTGGTCCACATAGTGAGTTCCAGCACAGCCAGGCTACACAGTGAAACTCTGTTTCAAAGTAACAGGGCTGAAGAAATGAAACATCAGGTAAAAGCTGTAGTTCTATATAACTAGAGATATAAGGGTGATTCCTATTTATATTTGTGAAAGTACACAGGATAGATTTAATTAGTTATATTTCAAATTCAAAGGCAACTTCAAATAAAAGAATCAATACATTTCTGCTCTGGGCGTCTTTTTTTTTTTTTTTTTTTTTGAGACAGGGTTTCTCTGTGTAGCTTTGCGCCTTTTCTGGATCTCGCTCTGTAGACCAGGCTGGCCTCGAAGTCACAGAGATCCACCTGCCTCTGCCTCACAAGTGCTGGGATTAAAGGCATGCGCCACCACTGCCCGGCTGCTCTGGGCATCTTAAACATCTAGTGTTTTTATTTATTTGGTTGTATTTCACCTCCATTCACTTTCATTGTAACAGGTCTAGTCTCCTGTTATCTTAATTCATCCCTTTAAACGTGCTCAATATCTTCCTTGGCATCCTGTTAAGAACAGTATATCTTCGTCAAAAGACAAAAATCACAACAATTTTTATTTCAGACTAATAGCTATTTTGATGGTTTAGGAATTGAGGCAGACTTCATCCTACAAAATAAAAGGAGAGCTTCCACTAAACAATAGACTAACCAAAAGTTGCTTGTTTTGTTTTGTTGGTTTTGAGAGAGAGTCTTGAACAGCCCAAGCTGGCCTTGAACATCTGATCCTTCTGTCTCCACCTCTCCAGGTGTTGGGATAACAGGCTTGCACCAACGTACCCAGCTGGTTTTTGAGATAGTGTCTCCCTATGTAACTCCAGGTTATCCTCAAACCGGATCTTCCTGCCTCTACCTCCCTAGCTGCTGGATTACAGGCCTGAACCACCTTACCGGTTTGCCCTGTATTTTGTTTCTAGAGACTGGCCTCAAGCTAAGTGATCCTCTGTCTCAGACTTCAGAGTAGCCAGGACTACAGTTGTGTACCACCACACCCATCAAATATCGAGAATTTGAAGTCTCTACAACCAGGGTCTCCATGAACCAAACAGACTAAATCTGAGTAAACTAAAGCATGAAGATAGTACCTGTTTGCTGTGGTTTGAATGCCCACCCTAAAAGTCTTCTTGAAATGTAGTCTCCATTGTGAGGTGTTTGGAGGTTGGAGTATAGGGCTAGGGAGATGGTTCAGTGGATGAGACACTGACTGTGAAAGCATAAAGATCCAGGGTTCAGATCTCTAACACCCACATAAAAGTCAGGAGGACGTGTAGAACCACCTACAACCCCAGCGCTTGGGAGGCACTGAGGCAAATGGCTAATGCTCTAGCCGGACCAGAGACTTTTCCAGGTTTACTGAGAGACCCTGCCTCAGTAAATAAAGAGGAGCGTGGTGAAGGAAGACACCTAGTATTAACCACACAAATGTGTATGTGCACTCCCACAGTGCACCCCAAAATGAGAACAGGCATACAAAACATGTTCACCACATACACACATACACGCACACACACATAGAACCACACAGAACCACGCAGAAGAAAACAAAAAAGAGGGTGGAGTCCTAAGCTCACTCTACTTGGGAAACCTCTGGGAAGTAATTAAAGTTAAATAAGGCCTTTATAAGAGAGACCTGATATAGGGCACTCTGTATCACCACGTGATGCCTTGTAGTGCCTTTGGCCTTTGAAGAGAGGCTCTACCAGAAAGAAGCAACCACCGGATGTAGCTTCCAAGTTTTAACCAGGCTTCAGAACCCTGGGCCAAATACACTTTTCTTCTCCTTTGTTTCCATTTTTTGAAACAGGGCATCTCTATGTAGTCTAGGCTAGCCCTTAACTCACTTTGATCCTCTTGCTGATTTACAAGCATAGGTCATCATACCCGGCTCCTTTTTTTCTTTAGAAATCGGTCATTCTGTGACGATACTTATTTATACCAACAACACATGAACTGATGCCCCCATTTTTGAGACAGGGTCTTGGGATGTAGCCCAGGTATGGGGGCCAGGAGTGGTAGCACACATGTGTAACCTTAGCATTCAGGAGGCGAAGGCAGGAAGATCACAGTTTGATGGTAGTCTGGGCTACATAGTAGTTTGAAGGTGTGGGGTAGGACTTCTTAAACTTTTTCCACTCATGATGTCTTTTCATCCAAGAAATTAATTTATTTTGAGACAGGGATCTCTGTATGTAGCCCTGACTGTCCCAGAACTTGCTAGGTAGAACAGATGATAGACTTGAACTCCCAGAGATCCTCCTGCCTCTGCCTCCTGAGTACTGACATTAAAGGTGTGCACTGCCACCACACCTGGTTTGCTTAAGAAATTTTTAAATGACCCAAGTATCTAGCTCTATCAAATAAGTATCCAAATTAAACATTTACTTGCAATATTTCATGAAAAAGTTTAAAAATTAATTTTCTTTGGGATATATCTTTTAATTATATACTTATTTGCTTATTTATTTATTTATTTATTTATTTATTCATTTATTTGCTTTCTTTTGAAATAGGGTCTTGTGTAACCCAGGCTGGTCACTGTGTAGCCAGGCCCTGGTGACGAATGCCTTTGTTCCTAGCATTTGGGAGGCAGAGGCAGGCAGATCTCTGTGAGTTCAGGGTAGCCTGGTCTACAAATTGAATTCCAGGACAGCCAGGGATCTGTTACACAGAGAAACCCTGTCTTGAAAAACCAAACCAAAATAAATAAATGAGTAAAATAAGTCCCTGTGTAGCCAAGGATAGCTCTAAACTCCCGATTCTCCTGCCTCTGCCTCCCAAGTGCTAGGATTACAGGTATGTGCCATCGTGCCCAGCTAAACTGAACATTTATTCAAACTTTAAGCCGTTCCCATTCAAGGCTCAGGGAGGATTGAGGAGGAGGTGGGAGCAGAAAGAATGTAAGAGCTGGCAGATGGGGAGGAGACCTGTGTGAGATGCTGACTTCTGGAGATGGCATGGCTAGTGCACACATCAGCTCACAGCAGCCAGGGTCATCTACACGATACCAAGCGGTCAACATTCCATCGTGAATGAGGGAGGGGCCCCAGAGGCCCACTCTGGAAGGAGAGCCACTGGCCATTGATGCTGCTGAAGGAGAGTCACTCTTTGTGGGAACGTGGCCCAGTGGGTGGCTTCATATTCATGCCCATATGGGCAACACTAATTAGACTCAGGGGGTTATTAATACCACACCAAAACAGAGACATTTGGGGCATTTAGAGGGAGTTAAAGGGAAGCGGTGGATGGATATGGTCAAAATACATTGTGTAAATGTGAGGGCTGGAGGGATGGTTCAGCTGTTAAAAGCACTTGTTGCTTTTGCAGAGGACCTGGGTTCAATTCCCTGCACCCACATGGTAGTTTACAACCATCTGCAGCTGCAGTTCCCTGGGGTCCAATGTCCTTTTCTGGACTCCAAGGGCACTAGTCACACATGTAGTGCGCATAGGCCAAACACACATAAAATGAATAAATCTAATAAAATAATACATTGTATAATACCATGTATATACTTTCAATGTATATATATTTTCAAAGAATAAAGTATTTTTTTTTTGAAAAAAACAAACAAACACACACACACATAGAGTAAATGATAACCTAACTAAAATCTTCTTTGCTTACACTTCCCCCACTTCTTTTCGGTTTCCTTATTTTTTGTGGGTGGCGGGATTATGCATGGTACAGCACATGTGTGGAGATCAGGAGACAATTTTCAAAAGTCTCTTCTCTCCTTCCTCCATGTGGGGCCCAAGATGGAATTTGGGTCTTAAGGGTTGTCAGTTTACCAATTTGTTTTCTTTTTCTTTTCTTTCTTTTCTTCCTTCCTTCATATCTCTCTCTCTCTCTCTCTCCCTCCCCCCTCCTCCCTGTCTCTCCTCCTCCCCACTCTGTGTCGCCCCCCCCCCACCACCACACTCCAGGTTCTCTCTATATAGCCCTGGCTGACCTAGAATTTGCTATGAAGACCAGACTAGCCTCAAACTCGCAGAGATCCACCTTTTTCTGCCTCTGCCTCCTGAGTGGTGGGATTAAAGGTGTGAGACACCATCCCCAGAGGTTTGATTTCTGAGATGGGTCTCATGTAGCTCAGGCTGGACAGGAGATCACTATGGAGCTGGAGATGACCATAAGCTCATGATCCTCCTGCCTCCACCTCCCAAATTCTGGGAATACATTTATGCACAGCCAAACCTGGATCTTTTGTTTAACTCTTATTTATATTTGTTTTAAATTTTATTTTATTTATTATAGGATAGCACCTCACTTAACAGCCCAGGGTGATCGTGAACTCACAATCCTCCTGCTTCAGCCTCCTGAATGATGGGATTATAGGTGTATTTCTGCTCTTACAACTCCCACCTATGCAGGTAATTAGAGGCACAGGACTTAGACCAAATACCCACCACTGTCAGTGACAACATTGCTGCTCTCTCAGGTACTCCGCTGAGCCTTTTATCCATCTCTCCTCTTTCCTTGACCTGTGTGGTTATATTTTATTTGTGCTGAAATGTGGTGATATTTTATTTGTATGTTAATAAAGTTTGCCTGGAGATCAGAGGAAACAGCAAGCCATTTTAAGTAAACACAAAAGTCAGGCAGTGGTAGCACACGCCCTTAATCCAGTCACTTGGCAGGCAAATTCTCTGTGTGTTCGAGGCCACACTAGAGAACAGAGGCAAGTGTGGTGACACATGCCTTTAATCCCAGTACCAACCATAGAGACCTGGAGGTCTGTACAGACAGGCAGAGACAAGAAAGTGAGGTAGCTGGGCTAAGATAGCCAATGAGAGGGCAGAACAGCAAGGCAATAAAGGCATAGGTAGACAAGAAGTAGCCCACATTTGGAAGCTGCAGAGTTGGTGAGGTAAGGTTGGCTGGTGGCTTTTCCTATTTCCCTGATCTCTCTAAGGCTTTTACCCCTATATTTGGCTCCGTGCTTTTTATTTAATAAGACCATTTAGAAATTCATCTACGCCCCTGTCCATTCTTCCCCTCTGCCCAGCACCTAGGAACAGAGGAATGCTGCTGCGAGATGAGCAGTAGGGCAGTCTCACCTGGCCTTTGTTACTAAGATGTGGCTTTGGGTGTCTCAGTGCTACATTGCTCACAAACTCAACCTCAGGAGTCTGGGACCGACTGTGGCCCAGCAATCCCCAGGATTATAGACATTAGCCACCATAACGGGCTTCATTATGATCTCTTCTCTTCTCTCTCTCTCTCTCTCTCTCTCTCTCTCTCTCTCTCTCTCTCTTTGTTGTTTTTTCATGACAGGGTTTCTCTGGCTGGCCTGGAACTCACTTTGTAGACCAGGCTTGAATTCACCGATATCCACCTTTGCCTCCCAAGTGCTGGGATTAAAGGCTTATGCCACCACTGCCTGGCTTTCATGATGATCTTAAAAGTATCAGAAACCTGGGTTTTTCAGAGTTCTTCCTAAGAATTGCCTTAAATACACAATATTTTCATGTTATAGTTGTCTATAAAGTGACTGGTATTTTGTTTGTTTGCTTTTTGGCTTTTTGTTTTGGGTTTGTTTTGAGACAAAGGTCTCACTGTGTAGACCTGGTTGGCCTAGAACTCATGAGATCTGTCTGCCCTTGCTCAACACATTCATGATTTCTAGACACATGTATTTCCTCATAGAACAATTCTATTCTATCCATGTTCACTAATAGTCTTAAATGTTGTGGAATATTAGTTTAAGATTTGTTACATGTGTTTATGCTGTGGGATATTTGTTTAATGATGCATTCTTTTAGGTTGCATTTGTTTAACTCTGTAAAGCTGTGTTGCTTTGTCTGCCCAAAACACCTGATGGTCTAATAAAGAGCTGAACGGCCAATAGCAAGGCTGGAGAGAGAAATAGGCAGGGCTGCCAGACAGAGAGAATAAATAGGAGAAATCTAGGGAAGAGAGGGAGGAGCAAGAAAAGGAGAAGAGGAAGACTCCAGGGGCCAACCACCCAGCCACACAGCCAGCCATAGAGTAAGAAGGAAAGAAAGGTATATAGAAGAAAGAAAGATAAAAAGCCCAGAGGGAAAATGTAGTTAAAGAGAAATGGGATAATTTAAATTAGAAAAGCTGGCTAGAATCAAGCCAAGCTAAGGCCGGGTATTCATAAGTAAGAGTAAGTCTCTGTGTTTTTATTTGGGAGCTGGGTGTCAGATCCCCAAAGAGTACAAAAAAACCAACTACACCAAACTTATTTCGTTTCCTTACAGTAATTTAACTTAGAAAGTTGAGCCCAATGGCACACTCCTGTAATCCCAGCTAGTAGGGAGGCTGAGGCAAGAACCTTTAAAGTTCAAAGCCAGCCGAAGCTTCAAAGTGATTTCAACTTAGTGAGACTTTGTCTTAAAATAAAAAGCAAACAAGAGAGCTGGACATGGGGCATACACCTTTAGACCCAATAGAGGCAGACGCAGGAGGATCTCTGGGACTTTTAAGCCAACATAGTGAGTGTCAAGACAGCCAGGGATCCATAGAGAGATCTTGTCTCAAACAAACAAACAAACAAACAAAAAACAAAACCAAAAACCAAAAACCAAACCAAACCAAACCAAAACAAAACAAAACAACAACAACCAAAACAAAGGGGCTGGGAGATAGCTCAGCAGTTAAGAGCACTTGCTGCTCTTCTAGAGGACCTGCGTTCAGCCGCTAGCACCCACATAGCAGCTCACAAACACCTGTAACTCCAGTTCCAGAAGATCCAAAACCCACTTCTGGCCTCTTTGGACACTGCACATACATGCACACAAAACACTCATACACATAAAATAAAAGTACATAAAATGTAACAAAAAGACAAAGGGGATTAACAGTGACGCTGAAAATGTCCTGTCACCCAGTGACAGCAAAGCCATCACCCATCACCCTGCAGCCTCACACATCCTCACATTTGCCGAGATGTTCCTGTAAAGTCACAGCACTAAGTCACGGCACATTTGTGAACACACAATTATGTGCAGTATATAATACTTGATAATGACCATGTTATTTGGTTTACATATTTACTATGCTATGGTTTTTATTTATTTATTAAGCTATACTTTTTATCATTATCTTAGAGTGTATTCCAACTTACTCCATTTTATTTTACTTTCTTGTTTTTTTGAATTTTTTTTTTTTTTTTTTGAGATAGAGTCTCATTTTGCCTAGTCTGCTCTTGGACTCCACCTCAAAGTGCCAGGGTTATAGGAGTGTGCCACATATCTCATCTCCTGGTTAACAAAAGTTTGCAGTGTACATCATGTCACACTGGCTGCAATCTCATAGATCTCACATTTACCAAGAGTCATAACTACATCAAGAGGCCACGTCAGCGCTGTGCACTTGGCTTAGCAGGTAAAGGTCCTCGCTGCCAAGCCTGCAGACCTGAGTTTAATCCCTGGAATCTACAACCTGATAAGGGCAGAATAAGGGCAGAACTTATTCCCAAAAGTTGTCCTCTGGCTTCCACATGTCCCATGCACGTACATGCCCGAACACACAGTCAGACAATAAAAAAGAAAAGTCCGTGTCAAATAACTGAACTATATCATCTGGGTTTGTGCAAATATACAATGTTTGAATAAACATTTAACGACATATTTCTCGGAAATTTTCCTCATTAACAAGTGACATGTGGTTATAGTTTATTTACCAAAGTTTTACCCAAGTCACAGGAAGTAAAATATAATTCAGTCCATTTCTATTTTTCTGGGATAATGACATCACTGTTTTTCTTCACCTTTATTCCCCCCATTTAATTGTTTTGTAGTGGGAATGGAAGCAGTATTACAGAGGCTTATGTAGCCTAGACCACCTCCTAAGTGCTGGATCATGGACATGGATCTCCATCCCTTATTTCTTCTTTAAACTGATGTTTTGTTTGGCATTACCGGTGATCAAACCCAGGGCCTCTGGATGCTAGGTAGGAGTTCTACCACTGAGCTACTTTCTGAACCTGCTTAAATTTCATTTAAATCCAATAAAATAGTTTTTTTGTAAGTTTTTCATCATTAAGGTAGAAAAATACCATCTATGTAATACGTATATTAGACATATCAATACCAACAGCTCTTACAGCAGTCATTAAGATTTTTTCATTTACTGCTTTCCAAGTAGTTTCTCTTCACCTTTCAGGGTATCAACCTTCCAATCACCCGTTTGTTTCCCTAAGGAATTCTTAGCTAGGGAGGTCTAAATTTGTACCTCCAAATGGATGACTCTGAGGTGGAGGAGCATCTACAACTCAGAGACTCAGAGAGAGAATTCATCCTTTCTAATAAAGCACATAGGGCACCTTGCCTGCTACCAGAGGTCAAGTTTACATAGGCTTTGGCACTAACTCTTAGGTCTAAGTGGCCCAAAGGTCATGGGGGGACAAAATATCCATTTCCATTCAAACTGGATCAAGAGATTTTCCTGATGTCCTTGAGGTTTCTCTCCTGGGAGGAGCTCTGAACTGGAGTCCTGCCTTGAAGTGAATCCAAAGATCTGGTACCTGTTTCTAGAGGTCTTTTGAAGAACACTTCTTCATCCTGGTGGTCATGTATGACCATTATGTGGCCAGCCTAATGTCTAATCCCATAACCAGCGGCCCTCTTACAGGACGTGTGTTGTACTGGCAGATGCCCTTGTGGGGTAGCCTGTGTCTGACTTGTTCCTATCATGACAGCTGAACTCTAGGAGAGTTTCCAGTAGGAAGAAAGGTCAGTTTGTATGTCAGTCAGTCCAGCCCAGCCGCAAGAGAGAATTCAAAACGGACACAGAGACAACAGAAATCAACTTCACTACAAATTTACAAAGGAAGTAAAAACGGATGGGCTTCAGAGAAAATTCAAAAGCCCATTCAAAGAAACCAGCTGTGAAGCCATATTTTGGAGACCAATTTAGTTAGATATGTGACTTTCCAGTTTGGCTTGTTTCTTTTCTTTTTTTAATTTTTTTATTTTTCAAGACAGGGTTTCTCTGTGTAGTCCTGGCTGTCCTGGAACTCGCTCTGTAGACTAGGCTGGCCTTGAACTCAGAGATCCGCCTGTCTCCTGAGTGCTGGGACTAAAGGTGTGCGCCACCACCACAAGGTGGCTTCTGTTTCTTAACAGGATTATTACTGAGTTCATGGTGCATGGAATCCATTAAAGAATAGGGCACATGAAGTATTTTCAATGCCTACACTCAGCATGGAAATTTCTGGAAAAATCTAGGGCACACAAAGCATTTTCAATGCCTGTACTCAGCATAGAAATCTCTGAAAATTCTGCATGAACAGAGGGCCTAATGTGCTTGTGAGGGTGCCTTCCAGGGCTAGAAGAGGGAGTTGGATCATCTGGGGCTGGAGGTGGTTGTTAATTGACCAAAGTGTGTGCTAGGCACTGAACTCAAGTCCTCTGGAAGAATAGTAAGTACTCTTAATCTTGAACTTCTGATCCTCCTCCTTCTACCTCCAGAGTGCTGGGATTACAAGCCTATGTCACCATGTTGGGTTTACATGGTGCTGGGTTCAAACTCAGGGTTTCCTGCATGCTAGGTGAGCACTCACCCTACCAACTGAGCTGCATGCATTCCTGGCCCTTAAATGCACTTATTTTATGTGTTTGGGTGTTTTGCCTGCATGTATGTGCAGTGCTCCAAGTGGTACCTACAGAGGCCAGAAGAGGGCATCGGAGCTCATGGAACAGGAGTTACAGGTGTGAGCCACTGTATGGGTACCAGGTATTGAACCCAGGTCTTCTGTAAGAGCAGACAGTGTTCTTTATCACCCCTTTGCACGTACTTATTTTGGTTTTGGTTTTTGGAGACAGGGTTTCTCTATGTAGCCTTGACCATCCTAGCACTTGCTCTGTAGACCAGGCTGGCCTCAAACTCACAGAGGGATTAAAGGTGTGTACCACCAATGCCTGGCATTTTTGTTTTTGTTTTCAGACATTTTCTTGAGGCTGGCCAGCACTATCTGTGTCCAACTTATCCTCACATGGTGATGGTGGGTAGCAAAGTGTGAGGGGATGATGGAGAGACCTCCAACCAGAGTACTTCTAGGTTTTTGTAATTTGTCAGAGAAAGAATTCAGATACAATTCAAAATAAGGAACTGGGAAAATTTATTACAAAGCTAAGATGCATACTCAAGAGGTGAGTGTAGGCATTCTGTGTAAGTCACACTCAACAGAGTTTGAGGCAATTTTATTTGTTTTTGCCTTTTGGTCTTACTGTATAGCTCTGGCGGGCCTGGAACTCATTATGTAGACCAGAGAGATCCACCCACCTCTGTCTCACAAGTGCTGGGATTAAATACATGTGCTACCACACCAAGCCTTTTTTTGCTTGCTTGCTTATTTTTCTTTTCTTTTCTTTTTCTTTTTTTTTTTTTTAATGGTGTCTCACTTTGTAGCTTTGGCAGACCAAGAAATTGTTATGTAGACCAGGTTAGCCTCAAACTTACGTTGTTCCTTCTGCCTCAGCCTCCCAAGTAGTGCTGGAATTACAGGCATGTGCCATCATACCTGGCTTGGGGGGCAGCATTCTTCCTAGATCAACTTAATGGTGGAGAGGATTCATTAGTAATGGTGGTGAAAAGGTGGTGCATTTCCACGATACGAACTACCCCTCTTTTGGTCTTTATATGGGGGTTTTCAGATGTTTCATAGAGTTAGATGTGTAGCGTGTGATGGGCACATTCACAACTGTTACATTAATAAAAGATGGAACACTATTATAATGAAGCAAACAACAGTCCGTAGTGGACCACTATGTTGTTGTCAGCCGGTGTTGGCCAGAGCTGGTTTTTTGCGTTTGAGTCGTTACCTGCTGCCCCGCTGTAAGGCAGCTCGGCTGTTGCATCAGCCTTGAGCGGCTAGTTCTGCAGCTGCCTCTTCAGGCTGGCGCGCCGGCTTCAGTGGTAGTCTTGCCCTCGGCCTCTGAAGGCATCGGGCGTGCAGGTGGTGCGCACGTGTAAATGAAAATAAACCCTTTAAACAAACTCTCCAAAAGCAAAGAAGAGAGGAAAAGAGAGAAGAGAGGAGAGGAGAGAGGAAGGAAGGGGAAGAGGGGAATAAAAAACATCAAAGTTACCACTGAGGTAGGGAGGGTTGTGCCTAGAGCACAGTAGGACACCAGAGATATTCAAAGATTAACCTAACAGTTCTGGGGCTCCTGGCAGGACAGTGGGCAGAGGGCACTGTACTGGGAAACAGTCTTGTTTTTATTTGGAGGCAAGTCTAACAGCTCTTAAGCGCCCAAACTGTGCCCACCAGTCCAATTGTAGCTTTGGTTCTGAGATATTCTTGACCACCTTAGATCATTTCCCCTCACCGAAGCAGATAAGGAGACAAGAAGGGAAAAAGGACAGAAGATGGATACAGAGAAACTGGGGGAAGACAGGGAGGAAGTGGGGTGCGGGGAGGTGAAAGGAGCAGAGAAGAATGACTTTTCAGCCTTTTGGCCAAGGTCAAACGGAGGGGTTTTCACCTCGTACAGCAATGCCAGTTACTGACAGTTTCTTTACTGCCTGTCCTGCTGCAGACATCGGATTCTGCCAGCAAGACTCGTTCCTATTTCTGCTGTCCCTTTTATTCTCGCCTGTGACTTGTCAGCCACCCAGAGCCCTCACAGCACAAAGGAACCCTCAGCATATAATATATATGCATATAATCTATGTAAAATGGTGTCTAGTGCAAATCAGGACAAACCCCTGCATTCTACACATTACTAACCACAATTTACTAGTTTCTTACAGGAATTTGGGTGAGGGGTTATCCATAGGAGCGTGAGAGATCCTAGCAGGACTGTTCAATAGAAACTTGCAACAAAAGGAAGTTCTAATTTTCTGTTGTTCAGTATAGTCGCCACTAACCATGATCCTATAAAAATAATGACTTTTGCCGGGCGGTGGTGGCACACGCCTTTAATCCCAGCACTCGGGAGGCAGAGCCAGGCGAATCTCTGTGAGTTCGAGGCCAGCCTGGGCTACCAAGTGAGTTCCAGGAAAGGCGCAAAACTACACAGAGAAACCCTGCCTCGAAAAACCGGGAAAAAAAAAATAATGACTTTTATTTTTATTCCTTTTTGTTTTTTTTTGAGACAGGGTTTCTCTGTGTAGCCCTGGCTGTCCTGGAATTCACTCTGTAGACCAGGCTGGCCTCAAACTCAGAGATCTGCCTGTATCAATATACAAAATGTAAAATATTTGAGACTAGTGGTTGTTCAAAAGTAGACCCAACAATCTACCCTTTTATCCCATCATTTCTATACTATATTCCCCTTTTTCTCTTCAGAAAGAGATCCTTGCATCTGATCTTTGTTCAGTTATTTTTTTATGACCATGACCAATAACAATTTGTAACCAATCCCCCTAAACAATGACAAACATCCATAAACCACCAAATGACCAAAAACCACCCACCCCCCTTTTGCAGTGTGGGCATTGTGTTCTCTAGATTGCTTCCTGTTGGCTGGGGGTGCTGGCCTCTTTGTGAGACCCTGAGAAAATTAGGGTAATGGTCAAGTCCTGGCTAGCATAGTCTGTGAGATTGAACCCTCTCCACCAGCAGCCTTGAAGCTGTTCTGAATACAGAACTCTGAGGAAACTAACAGAGGCACTCTGAGAGGCTGACTCACCTGGGCCACCCGTTTTCATTGGTGTCCGGTCCCCTTGCCCTCAAAACACATAAACTTTCAAAGGTAACAAACATATCTGCATTAACACAAGTATGGAATGTGTGGTGTGCACAAGTCAGTTAAAGATGATTTTTTTGTTCTATGTTTGAGCAGGTAAAAGGCATCTGTCGACTTTATAAGCCCTTTGGATTGTTTAACCAAACTGTAATATAAATCTCTATCCACACCATATGAAAGGATGGCATGTAATAATAAATCACGAGGAGTCTACAGCCAGTATGTCTCATCCAGTCTCAGAGCTGTTCCCATGTCAAGGGATCAGCATGTACATCACATGTCTTGTAGTCTTTCTTGGCTTTTTCCTCTCATGTCTGTAGCCAAGATCCTCAGGATATCTCTCCCGATCAAATCTGATCTCTATTAACTTTGAAGGAATCCATAACTTTTCATTTCCTATGGAAACAAAAACACCTCTCCCCAAACACAACACATTTTTCATTCTGAACTTCCATTCTGAAGTCAAGACATCCCTAAAGTGTATAGGCTGGTTTAACTCAGCAGTCCCTTCCACAGTTGAATGTTTCTCAGGAGCTGTCATTTTCCGTTTATTAGCATTCAAAAAATTTAAAACTAATACACCACCATACAAGATCCAGACCCTCTGTGTATTTTCCATCTTTACATGGCTTACCTTTTTAAGGTTATTTTATTTTCTCTTTAAAGACTTTATTTTCTTATTTATAAACTATTTTCTTCTATGCCGGTTTATACGCATTTTCTTTTCTTTTTTTTAAGCCTACACGTATTATTTAAACACACTGTGACCTGTTTAGAGTTTTTTTTCCGTCTGGATCTGTCTTTACTGAGCATCTGCAGCATTCTCTGATAGAGTAGACAAATTTTTTGTTTTTGTTTTGGAGCTGAGGATCGAACCCACGGCCTTGTGCTTGCTAGGCAAGTGCTCTACCACTGAGCTAAATCCCCAACCCCGAGTGAGACAAATTTTAAACTGCTCTGTCAGCCACCTACACAGCTCAGTTTAGTGCATGCTGCTGGCACATGCTGCTGGCCACTGGCTCCAGCCAACAGGCAGTCTCTGTATCCTAAACCTACCTGAGAGATCTCAGTCACCAGGAAGCTGTGTTTGACTCTGTGTTTTGAACTTTTTAAAAAAGTGTTCTCAGTTCTTATGTGGATATATGGCTGGACTTTGAGTGCCATGTGTAGACAAATTTTTCCTTGGGCCACCAGCTCACAAAAAATGACAAAGAGACTTATTATTATGAAAGCTCAGCCTTTAGCTTAGGCTTGTTTCTAACTAGCTCTCTTTTGTTTGTTTGTTTGTTTGTTTGATTTGAGACAGGGTTTCTCTGTGTAGCTTTGGAGCCTGTCTTGGAACTCGCTTTGTAGACCAGGCTGGCCTTGAACTCACAGAGATCCGCCTACCTCTGCCTCCCAAGTGCTGGGATTAAAGGCGTGCGCCACCACCGCCCAGCCTAACTAGCTCTTATAACTTAAATTAACTCATATCTTTTAATCTACGTTCTTCTACATGCCTGTTACCTCATCTCCATCTTGCCCATCCTGCTTCTGTAGACAGAAATTTCTCCAGTCTTGCCTTGCTCAGCAGGCCTGACAAATCTTTTCTACCCATAGTCCCATAGCCGCTTATAAAATAATCACTCAGAGGCTTATATTAATTACAAACTGTAGGGCCTATGGCTCAGGCTTCTTGCTAGCCAGCTCTTATAACTTAACTCAACCCATTTCTATTAATCTATATGTTGCCACTTGGCTGTGGTGTTACTGGTCTGCTGACATCTTGTTGCTCCTTGGGCAGCGGGCTTTGTGTCTCTCTGACTCCACCCTTCTTCTCTCTCTATCTCTGCTTGGATTTCCCACCTGTGTAGCTAGAGTTTTCCTGCCTGGCCCACAGTCAGGGCAAATCTCTCTCACCTGCCAGTCCCACAGCTACTCAGACCCGACCAAGTAAACACAGAGACTTATATTGCTTACAAACTGTATGGCCGTGGCAGGCTTCTTGCTAATTGTTCTTACAGCTTAAATTAATCCATTTCTATAAATCTATACCTTGCCACATGGCTCGTGGCTTACCAGCATCTTCACATGCTGTTTGTCATCATGGCGGCTGGCAGTGTCTCTCTGACTCAGCCTTCCACTTCCTAGCTTTTTTCTCCTCCTTGTCCCGCCTATACTTCCTGCCTGGCCACTGGCCAATCAGTGATTTATTTATTGACCAGTCAGCAACACATTTGACATACAGACCATCCCACAGCACACCTGGCTGTAAGCTTTATTGCCATAGGCCAAAACAGCTTTATTTATTATCCAATGGGAGCCACACATATTCACGGCATACCATCCCACAGCACTTCCCCTTTTCTGTCTAATCAAAAGGAAAGGTTTTTAACTTTAACATAGTAAAATTATATATAACAAAACAGTTACCAAGGGGCTGGAGAGATGGCTCAGAGGTTAAGAGCACTGGCTGCTCTTCCAAAGGTCCTGAGTTCAATTCCTAGCAACCACATGATGGCTCACAACCATCTGTAATGAGATCTGGTGCCCTCTTCTGGCCTGCAGGGATACGTCCAGGCAAAACACTGTATACAAAATAAATAAATATTAAAAAAAAAACAAAAAAAAAAACAAAAAAAAAAACAGTTACCAAGTGAGAATTACAGCTACAATATCTAGTCTATTTGTATTTGGCAAAATTAAAGAAAGTAGTCTATCATCTATCCTGTTTTTGTGAGTCTAAAGTTTCATATATAATTTACCTTTTATCATGACTAAGGAAAACTATAATTATAACTATCTAGTCTTCAACTCCATCAAAGACCCCAGCAGGATATAATATTATCTAAATGAACAGGAAGTGCATTGCAAGCAACTTCCATAATTCTAGAAATGACAGAGACATCTGGCTGCCTGGACAGTTACCCAAAGTTCCTCTATAACATTGGGACATCTATCTCCAGCCTACAGGCCTAGAGTCTCTGGCATAGCTTTCAGTGAAGCAGGAAATTTTAAGAACTGTTCTGCCCATTCTGGCAAAGTTCGTCAGTCGCTTCTCCCCATGTCCTGTAGAATGTCTGGCAGTTTCTTCTACGAAGCAGGAACCTGAAGGACCATCTTGACTTGCAAAGTTCAGTGGTCACCTTCCTATGGGTCCTGCATGTCCAGTTTATACAGCATCCTGTCAAGCAGTTGAGGCAAGGGCACCTTTTTGCCTAGTGGCTAACTTTTGCCACAAAGGAAGCAAACTCCATAATGAGTTTTTTCAACGCCCATCATCCTCTTAGGATCAGATTGGTGCTGCCAGGAGCAAACGTGTCTCACGTCAACAGAATTCTAAGCTATCAAAACATTTAAATGCCATATTCTCTACGTCTATGAAGTGTTTGAAGATTACCTATGCATCTGACATATATTTCTGTAAATCTGGAGAACCTAATTAACGTAACTAGAAATGACAAGCATAGGTGAATATAATTCTTTAAGTCTTATCTATCTAAATAACCTAAGGATTAAGGCTTCACATTAACAAGGTAAACAGTCTGTAAGCAGATGTACTGTATAGGGACAATGACCTCAAATTTGTGACAATACACAAAATATCTTAAACAGAGGTAGAAATATATAGTGCAATATGCAATATGACAACAATATCCTTAATATGTATCAATATACAAAATATTCTAAACAGAGAAAACATACATATAGTATAATGAATATAATTTTACATTTGTATCAATATACAAAACATTTCAAACGGGAGTAGAAATATATGTACAACACTTATAGTTTTGTATTTGTATCAATATACAAATTATTTTTGAGAGACAAGATTTCACTATCTTGCCCAGACAGACCCTGAACTCAGACTCAAACAATCCCTTTGTTTCAACCTCCTTTAGCAGCCTGAACTACAAAATGCTTTACTGATTATTTTAAAATATGTTTAATATAAAGTGTGGGGGATGACAGTTGATATAGTGCTTCTCTAACATGCCCAGCACCACATAAATCAAGACTGGTGGCCTAGTCCTACAATCCCATCACTATAGATAGAGGCAGGAGGGTCAGAAGCTCAGAGTCATCCTCACCTACATTTCTAATTCAAGGCCCACCTGGGCTATATGAGACTCTGCTTGTTGTTATTGTTGTTGTTTTTTCCCCGAGACAGGGTTTCTCTGTGGGTGCCTGTCCTGGATCTCGGGCTGTCGACCAGGCTGGCCTCGAACTCACAGAGATCCGCCTGGCTCCGGGATTAAAGTGGTAGGATTAAAGGCGTGCGCCACTGCCACCCTACATGAGACTCTGATTCAAAACAAAACAAAAGACAAAAAAGGGAAGGAAGGAAAGAATAAAAAATCGCTAGTTTATCTTCTCCCTACCAGTCTTGTGTGTATGTATATGGATGTACACCTATATGCACCCAATGAGTTTAATTAGGGTTGCTTACAGGTGCATAGATGAGGGATAGTTTACAGGAACCAGGCCAATTTATTTGTGCCTGGACTACTGTAGCAAATGTCTCTTTCCCCTGGAGAATATTAACTACCTATAGAGATCTTCGGGAAGAGTGAGGCTTTGTGATCACCTCTCCCTGAAACAGGATGATTGGAGCTCAGTGGTTCTAGACCAGCCTGTACAACATAGACTATCTCTAGGGAAACAGAGGAGGAGACTAACACAGTGATTTGTATCTTTGATCCCAGCACTCTGGAAGCTGGGGAGAAGGACTACAGGGAGTTTGTGGATAACTTGGAATACATAGTGAGTTTCAGGCCAGCCTGAGCTAGAATGAGATCCTGTCTCAAAACAAAACAAAACAAAACAAAACCAAGCCAGGCATGGCAGCAGACACCTTTAATCCCAGTATTCATGAGGCAAAGACGGGTGAGGGATCTGTGACTTCAAGGACAACCTGGTCCTAGAAGTTCCAGTCAGCCAGGGCTACATAGTGAGACCCTATCTCTAGAAAACTGCTACAAGCAGCAAAAATGTACAAAGTAGGATTTCAGCTGATTATGACAAAGCCAATACCTGGAAGAAGCCAAGGGCCTTCCAGAGGCCAAGCTGAGGCTCAAGGAGCCTTGGTGATATTAGCTTTTGATTATTAGCTATGATTTCCTGCTATGAGTTTCTTGTGTGCTACTGTAGCTTTTCCATCATTTATTGGGCACCATTTCCCCTCTACTAAAGGAATATTTAGATAACCTGAGCTGACAGCTATGCACAGCCAGAACCCCAGTTCAAGCCTCCCTGTAGTTATTGTCATTGGCAGCATCCGACCAGGACTATCCCAAGACAGTGGATAGTACCTTATCAGATACCTCTGTACTCTCTAAGAACAGACTTAAGTGTCCAGACTACCATGTTTGAGAAGGCCTGGCGGATGTGCCAATTAAGCTTAACTTCCTCCTTTCCCAAATCTTACCTCTAGTTCCAGATTTCCCTTTAACTATCACCAGAGGCATCCAGCTGTACACAGGTTGCCTAGCGACCAAGCACACTTTCCCCCACCCTGCAGAAAAAATGGCAGATAGCTTGGACAGATAGGAGCCACAGGAAAAAAGAAGGCAGTTTTATTTTCTCCCATTGACTTAGCAGCTTATAGATTATTAACATTTTCTACCAATCACGTTTAAGATTATAGTTGAGGTCGGGCAGCGGTGGCGCACGCCTTTAATCCCAGCACTCAGGAGACAGAGCCAGGCAGGCAGATCTCTGTGAGTTCGAGGCCAGCCTGGTCTACAGAGTGAGATCCAGGACAGGCACAAAAACTACACAGAGAAACCCTGTCTTGAAAAACCAAAAAAAGCCGGGCGGTGGTGGCGCAAGCCTTTAATCCCAGCACTCGGGAGGCAGAGGCAGGCAGATCTTTGTGAGTTTGAGGCCAGCCTGGTCTACAGAGCGAGATCCAGGAAAGGCGCAAAGCTACTGTCTCAAAAAACCAAAAAAAAAAAAAAAAAAAAAAAAAAAAATTATAGTTGAGCACATAAGATCCCTCTTAGATATTACCCGAATTTAGTCTTTAGTTAATTCATTTCCCCATTAGTCACTTCCCTTTTGGGTTGCGATAACCCAAATGATAATGAACAATTACTGCCCCTCTATGTGATTCTTATCACCCCTCCGTTTGACCCTGGAAGCCTGGCTTTGCACTGCCAAGGGATTACTGCTTGTAAGTGTATATATACCGGGACTCCCAGGGCACAGGAGGACGAAGAAGATTTGGAAGAATAAATGACTGGACTAAGAGCTGGGTGTGCTGAGATTCCATTTCCTGAAAATAGTCCTTTCCATTCATAGTTCTCTCTCCTGAGCCCTGGGATGTATAACATTAAGGCTGCTAATATTATACAAGAGAAAACAAACACAAACCAATCAAGCAAAATTGTCAGAGGCTGGCAAGATGGCTCAGCAGGTAAATGGCACTTTGTGCCAAGCCTAACAACTTGAGTTTAATTCCCCAGTTTAATTCCACATAGTAGAAAGTGAGAACTGACTCCTGCAAGTTGACCTCTGGCCTCCATAGGACTGATGGTTGTGGTGTGCTCAAGTCTACTCCCCACAATATAAAATGAATGTTTAAAAATATGTAAAAAGGCCGGGCGGTGGTGGTGCACACCTTTAATCCCAGCACTGGGGAGGCTGAGGCAGGCGGATCTCTGTGAGTTCGAGGCCAGCCTGGTATACAAAGTGAGTTCCAGGAAATGCGCAAAGCTACACAGAGAAACCCTGTCTCGAGAGAAAAAAAAAAAAAAAAAAAGCAAAACAACAACAACAAAGTAAAAAGACAGGTGTCCTGGGGTATGTATGTAAGGCTGAGGTAAGAGAATGGAGAACTGGAGGCTGGCCTGGGCTACATAAATGAGACAATGTCTCAAAAAAAACTCAGCAGAAGCAACAACAAAATAACAACTTTCAGATGGAGGTTACTTCTTTTTTTTTTTTTTCTTAGGATCTCCTTGGAACTTGTGTTCCACCTGCCTTGGGCCCCTGGGCAGCTAGGATAACAGGCCCGCCCAAAACCAGACATTCTAAAGAGGATTGCGATTTGTTTTAATTATGTTACAAATCCCAGCGTTTACCATCTTTTGAATGCTTACAAAATTATATAATAGTACAATGTCTGAATAAGAATAGCCCCCTGTGCTCAGCTGTGGTGGCACACACCTTTAACCCCAGCACTTGAGAGGCAGAGGCAGGCAGATCTCTTGAGTTCAAGGTCACCCTGGTCAACAAAGCGGAAACCCCGTCTTTGGGGGGAGGGGGGAAAGAATGACCCACATAGAATCACATATTTGAGGGAACTATTTGAAAAGATCAAAAGGATGAGGAGGTGTGGCCTTGTTGGAGGAAGTGTATCTCTTGGGGTGGGCTTTGAGGTTTCAAAATTCCACGCCAGGCCCATTGTCTCTCTTCTGCCTGCCAAGTCTGCCTCCATGCTTCTCGACATGATGATAATGGACTAAGCCTCTGAAACTGTAAGTCAGCCCCTAATTAAATGTTTTGTTAAGAATTGCCTTGGTCATGGTGTTTATTCACAACAGTAGAATAAATGCTGAGACAAATCGTAGCAAAGTAATAAATTTTTAAAAGTTATATTTTTACCAGCACATAAAAAAATAACATTCAGTAAGTGTGAAGCTGCTGGGCATGATAATACATGAGAGTGCCTATCTGCAATCCCAATACGCCAGAGGTGGAGCCAGGAGGATTGAGAAGCCAGCCTGGGCTATACAGTAAGTTCCAGGCTGGCCTCAGATATATGGAGGGACCCTGCCTCAAACAAATAATACAAACATTCCCCCCCCCCTTTTTGATTCTTTAGGTCTCCCAAATCTACCTCAACCTCCGAAGCACGGAGACCACATACATTATCTAAGGAGATCTGCCTCCTCCCTGCCTCGTGTGTTACTAGTCTAGAAGTCTTGAGCTCAGGAAATCCTCTTGCCTCAGTCTCTTGAATAGCTGCAACTATAGGCTAGTTAAAAGGCGGGTATTTCAATATTTACCTTAAATTGCTCAAACACTGCTGCCCTGAGTTTTCCTTGGCCATCCTTTTCTTTGGATGAAAAAGTTAAGCTTTGGGGTAATTACAACTTAAAACAAAAAAACCCCGAGGTCTCACAAATTCACAGGACTCACCCCGGTATTTGTAAATCTGTAAGGACCCCCCCCCCCCTTTTTTTTTTTCTGGGTTCCACTGTCGGAAACCCTGCTGTGTGTTTTCAGCCCGTACCCAGGATGGCTGGGAGACCAGAAGCCCAGGCAGCCCTAGCTTGAGAGCGTCCCAATGCTAACTTCCGATTTTGCAGCTCGGCAACCTCCTCACGTTAAGGAGTCTAAGGTCGCTGGGTGCTTCCAGGGGCGAAGACACAGGAACCGGCAGCCCACGTTGTGCCCGGCTGTAAAAACTTTGCCTCGGCTTCTTCCAGAGCTCGGTCGGGAGGGGAAACCGGCCATTAACCATCTGTCAGCCAGCCCGCTTCCACCGCCCCACCAGACGAGCCTCGGGAGAGCCTCGAACTCCGTGCGGGCCGCCGGCGTCCCCGGGCCGCGCGGCGCCTCCCTCCCCGGGGTCCGCTTTCCCGCCACCGGGGGCTCCTCCTCCTCCTCCTCCTCCTCCTCCGCGCGCCCGCTCGGCTGGCCGGCCTCCCCGGGTCTTTGGCGCCAAACGGGTGGCGGCGCTGTCCGACCCCGCGCGCGGCCGCGCCGGGGCCCGAGGGAGGCGGGGGCTCGGCCGGCGGAAGAAGGGGGCGGGAGCGAGGCGCGCGGTGCTCTCGCGTGCTCTCGCGCCGCTCGCGTGACGGGGCCCTGGGCGTGCGCGAGGCCGAGGCTCGGGCTCCGCGGGGGCACGGGCGGGCCGGGAGCGCGCCGCGGTGGCGAGAGGGCGTCGGGTGCGGGTGGGCGCGAGGTGCGGGCGGGCGAGCGAGCGGAGCGAGCGAGCGGAGCCGGGCGGGCGGGCGGGCGGGCAGGCGCGGGGGGCGCGCGGGCGTGCACCCGCGCGCGGGCTCTCGGTAAAAGGGAGTCGCGGCCGAGGCTGCGCTTCCTCAGCCCGACGGAGAGCGGCAGTGTCGCCCCGGCCGGCGCACGCTCGGCCCCGCGTCTCCCCCCCTCCCCGCGGCGGCTGCTCCTCGGCACCGCCAGCCCCAGCGCCGCTCCGGGGCGGGCGGGCGGCGGCGGCGGCGGCAGCGGCGGGACCCGCGGAGCCGCTTTTGTGTGCAGGCCGACGAGGGGCGGCGGCGGCGGCGGCGGCGGCAGCGGAGGCAGCGGCGGCACAACCACCTGACAGAGGCCCGGCGCTCGCTGCACCGGCCGCCCGCATGAGGAGGAGGAGGTAAAGCGGCGGCCGGGCTCGCGCCCTCGGCGGCGGCGGCGGTGGCGGCGAGGGAGGGACGGAAAGGGGGGGGGGGGGAGAGACCGCAGGGGGAGGGAGGGCGCGCGCCGAGGCCCGCGGGGCTCGTCCGGAGCGGCCGCTCAGGCCTCGGCGGTGCCGGGGTGGCGCCGGGCGGCCGTGGGGCGGGAGACGCCGCCGGGCTCGGTGGCTGAAGTTACGGAACAAAATGTGAAGTGCGGAGCCGCGTCCTCCGCTTCCTGGCGCGGGGCTCGGGCCGCGGGCGGCTGGCGGGGGTGGCGGGCTCGCTGGGGAGGGGCGGCCGCGCGGCGGGGACGCCCGGGGGGAGCCCCGGGGCTCGGCGCGGCCAGGGCAGGGCGTTCGGCTCCCGGGCGCCGGCGCCGCGCGTGGGTCCTCTTGGGTACCTAGTTTTTGCGGCCTAAGCTGAACCCTCTAGGCCTCGCGTCTCCTTTCCCGGAGGGGACCGGCCAGACGGGGACCCGGCCGCTTCTCCGGGGCCGAGCTGGGGTCTTGGGGTCCTCGCCGGTCCCCCGAGGCCACCAAACTTCCGACCTAGGTGCTCGGGGGTGCATTTCATTGTGAGAAGAGGGCTAGGAAACTCCGGGCGCTGTTGGGCACCTCCCGCGGCCGCGGCGGCTGCAGCCGAGAGCCGCCGGGTGGTTCCGGGGCTGGAGCGGGTGGGGGCGGCGGACGCCCAGCGGGATCCGAGTCCCAAGAGAAGGAGCGAGTGGCGGGGGGTCCCCGGCTTCGGGGGGGAAGAAAGGGTTCTTCCCAGATGAGAGATTTTTTGAAATGAAAAAGAGGTTACAAAGTCGCCCCTTTTCCCGCTGAACTTTGGTTTTCTGACCGATAGAGGCCGGTAGAGGACTGTGAAAGAAAAGTTATCCCCCAGGATGGACTTCTCGCAGCCGAAGCCTGCCGCTGCCCTCTGTGGCGTCGTGAGTGCGGACGGGAAGATCGCTTACCCTCCGGGAGTAAAGGAAATCACCGACAAGATCACCACCGACGAAATGATCAAACGTCTGAAGGTAAGAGTCTGGGTCGATGCGCTGCACTCCGGATAGCTTGCTGACTCGCGTGGTTTCGCTGGACGACTCAGCCTGGCCTTGGGAGTTTTTAAAGATAGTTTATCGTCTTCTCTCTTGAAAGTATTGTTCCAAGTTGGAGACATCTTTAGTTCTGAAAGGACATAAGTATCATGGGAAATTTAAAAGGAGTGTGATTATTTCTATCCTGTTAAGCATAAAAAAAAAAAAAAGGAAGAAAGAAAAACCACCCAAGTTGAATTGCTTCCCTTCTCCCAGTGATCCATTTCATTTAATGAATATTATTTAAGTGGCTTGTACCCTTAATTGTAAGCAGTGATTTGCCTTAGAAGGTTCCTATTTTCATCAACTACAAGTAAGACTGTTGTGAGCACAAGCAACCTTTTTGTTTAATGTTTGTTTTTTGTTTTATGTGCCTTGGTGTTTTTTGCCTACATATATGTCTGTGTGAGAGTGTTCGATCTTTGGAACTGGAGTTACAGACAGTTGTGAGCTGCCATGTGGGTGCTGGGAATTGAACCCTTGGTCCTCTGAAAAAAATCAGCCAGTGCTCTTAATCGGGGAGCCATCTCTCCACCCCACAAGCAACCTTTCCTCCCCACCGCCCTAGTTTCTTACAATTTCCGAATATCTGGAAGCTTAACCATGTATACCATGTGGCTAAACTTTATAGAGGGTACAGATTTTTCGAAATTGGAGCTTAAAGTGAAATGATTTTAAGTACACATTTCCAAGAAGTTTAAGAACTGTATTTTCGTTATTTCTGTGAGGTTTATCTTCCTTGATGTAAATGTGGTAGTCCTCAACATCATTTTATGTTCCAATCTTGCATTGGTCAGTTTTGGGCTTTCTTTTTTGTGGACGTAGATTGTGGCCACAGCCTTACCAAGTGAGGGCAGTTTTTGTTAGGGAGTCAGCTTCAAGCAGTGATTGTCACTTTGGGGCAATTTTGATTCACCGGGGATGTTGTAGGCATTTTGGATGTCAGAGTTGGGGCTTGTTTGGAATAGGGAGATGGGGAGGAATAAGTCCTGCTAGGAAACCTGCAGTAGTTGAGGTGGAAGATCTAAAGCTTTTGAAGTAGGGCCTTGACAGTGGAACTAGAGACAAATAATGGGTCAAGTGAGCTGTTAGAGAGAGGTCTCCTATAGCCTGCTGGTCTTGAACATCTTCCTGCATCCACTTTCCAAATGCTGGAGTTATACCACTTCCTGGTAAAACAGTGATTCTTAAACTGGGGGTTGTGACCCCCTTTAGGAGTTGAAACACCCTTTCACAGGGGTCTCATCAGATATTTACATTACAGTTATGAAGTAGCAACAAAACAATTTTATGGTTGGGGTTACCACATGAGGAACTGTATTAAAAGGGTCAGCATTAGGAAGGTTGAGAACCATTGTACTAAAAGATGCTTCAAAGTTAAGTCAGACATGGTGGAAAACTAGGCAAGAAACATTGTTGGCAACTTTTCTGCTTTGTGCAACTTTATTTTTTTATGTGCATTGGTGTTTTCCTGCCTGTATGTCTGTGTGAACGTTTTGGATCCCCTGGAACTGAAGTTACAGACAGTTTTGAGCTGCTGTGTGGGTGCTGGGAATTGAACTGGGGTTTTCTGGATGAGCAGCCAGTGCTTTTAACCACTGAGCCATCTATCCAGCCCCTTTGTGCAACTTTAAAAAATGTATTTTTAGGGCCTGATCTTAGAACTGAGTATAGTGTCTAGTAAGGGTTGTGTTTAAAGTATGTCTGTGGTTTAGTTTCCATTTGTTGCCTTTTTGAAAGAATCAGTACTTTAATTAAAACAGATCTTTTCTGTTTTCTTTCCATTCCTTTTTACTGGGGTGGGGAGAGTGCATGTGTAAGAAGTGCATATTAAACCCAGGCCCTGCGCTACCACTGAGCTACACCTCAGCCTAAAGCAGATAAATCTCTTTGTTGTTTCCGAGGCAAGGTCTGGCCTAAAACTTGCTATGTAGAGATGAGGTTGGTCTCAAACCTCTCTCAGTTCCCTCAGCCTTGGAAGTGTTGCCATGCTCAACTTTTTTATTTTATTTATTTATTCCCGAGACAGGGTTTCTCTGTGTAGCCCTGGCTGTCCTGGAACTCACTCTGTAGCCCAGGCTGGCCTTGAACTCTCAGAGATCCACCTGCCTCTGCCTCCCGAGTGCCTGGATTAAAGGCGCGTGCCACCATTACCTGGCAATCAACTAAAATCTTTATGTGAGAATGTATATATTGCCATGTGTGTATGTGTGTGTGTGTGTGTGTGTGTGTGTCTATGCCTACTTGTATATGAAGGTACATAGGTCCTTTTGTGTATGTTTGTGGAGGCAAGAGGACAGACAATCATCTTGGGTATTATTACCCTCTGTCCTCTGTCCTTTGAGAGAACACCTCTGATGTCCACCTCCTTTGAGACAAGGTTTTTGGTTGGCTTGGAGTTCACCAATTAAGTTAGGCTGGCTGTCCAGTTAGCCTGGAGAATCCTGCTGAGATTACATTTGTTATGGTCATGTGGAGCTTTTTATGCTGTGCTGGGGATTGGAGCTCCAACTCAGGTCCTTATACTTGGAAGGAAAGCACTGGTTACTTAGTATCCCGCCCCCCCCCCCCCCCCATGAATCTCGGCTACTAAAGAATGTACATGTACTGATACTTTGTTAATGTTTCATAAGATTATATGCCCCACGGTGGTGGTGCAGGCCTTTAATCCCAGTGCACAGGAGGCAGAAGCAGGTGGATGTTTGTGTATTCAAGGCCAGCCTGGTCTACAGAGCTAGTTGCAGGACAGCCAGGGCTACACAGTGAAATCCTGTCTAGTAAGGTATATATGTATATGGTATTTTGAGTATGACTCTGAACAACTAAGAAAAATAAAGCTGTTCAATAAAATTAGCATTGTACCTGTATGTGTGTTTTTGTCCTGTGTATTTCACCCCCCCACCCCAGTTTGTTTATTTTTTAGTGTTTTTGAGACAGGGTCTCTCCATGTAGCATCAACTGTCCTGGAACTTATTATGTAGACCAGGCTGGCTTCCTCTGCCAGAGTACTGGGATAGAGACACGTGCCACTAAGATTGGCGACTCACTCCAGGTTTGACCAGGTTGTTTTTTTTTTTTTTTTTTTTTTGGAGACAGGCTTTCTCTGTGTAACAGCCCTGGCTGGCCTGGATCTTACTTTGTGTAGACTAGGCTGGCCTGGAACTCACAGAGATCCACCTGCCTCTGCTTCCCAAGTACTGGGATTAAAGGTGTGTGCCATCACTGCCTGGCTTGAGACGGTATTATGGTTTAGGTCAGGCTAGTCTTAGATTCACAAATCTTTCTTTTTCTTCCTTGGCGTCCTGATTGGAATGTGCTGGGGTGACAGATGTATGCCACCAATCCTAGCAATCATCTGGTTTTGATTAAGTGTTTAAAGTAAGAATATTGAAATAAGTCTGCTGGTAGTGGTACAGGCCTTAAATCCCAGCAGTTCTGGAGGCAGAGGCAAGTAGATTTCTGAGGTCAAGGACAGTCTGGTCTACAGAGCGAGTTCCAGGACAGCCAGGGCTACAGAGAAACCCTGTCTCAAACAAAACAAAAATTGAAATAGCCAGGCATGGTGGTGTTCACATTTAATCCCAACACTCAAGGAGAGGCACTTGGATCTCTGTAAGTTCCAGGCCAGCCTGGTCTACATGAGTTCTAGGCCAGCTAGGAGTATGCAGTGTGACCCTGTCCCAAAAAATAAATGAAATTAGATAAAAGAATATTAAAACCTTGAATTCTTAGGGGTGAACTGAACAGTCTTAAAAAAAAAAGAAAAAAAAGAAAAGAAATTTTGGGGCCAGCTAGATGATTCATTAGGTAAATGTGCTAAATCTGAAAGCTTGAGTTTGATCCCTGGGACCCTATACACTGGAAGGAGAATGGATTCCCACAAGTCCTCAGACTTCCACATGCAAGCAATGGATACTGTGCTGCCCCGCGGGGCCCCCCCCCCAATAAAATGCAATGAAAAATTTAAAAGCAGGAAGTTAGGAAATTTTCCACTTAAGGATGGATTAAATATTAGAAGTATTACTGACTGAAAGGTCAAGGACAACATTGGCTTAGCTATCCTTTTTTTTTTCCTTTTCTTTTTTTTCCCGGAGCTGAGGACCTAACCCAGGGCCTTGCGCTTGCTAGGCAAGCGCTCTGTTGCTGAGCTAAATCCCCAACCCCAGCTGTCCTTTTTTTTTTTTTTTTTTTTTTATGAATTCTTTTGCAAGTTAAAGTTGGCCTCTGTCTCCCAAATGCTGGGAATTGAAGGCGGTCATCTTTTTTGTTTGTTTGTTTTGTTTTATTAATAAAAACAAAAATCACATAGCCCGCCTGGACTTGAACTTAAGATCTTCCTAACTCGACATCCGAAATACCATCACACACACACACACACCCCACCATGCCTGAGGATTGAATTTATTACTTCATGTATGCTCAACTGACTGATACCCTACCAGCTGACCCCATATCCTCAGCCTCTGTTTCTTTTTCCCCCTTCATATTGTCTATTTTTGAGAGAAGATCTCCTTATAAAATTCTGATCCTCTTAGATCCTAGGGGTTACAAACATGTACCACTACACGAACTCCATAATTGAAAGAAAAAGTGTGTGTCTATGTATAGGTGCACTGTGCCTTGATGTGCATGTTGAAGTCAGAGGACAACTTGAAATAGTTCTCTTTTTCTACCCTTGGGTCCCAGGGATTGATCTCAGGTTGTCACACTTGGTTGCATTTTGTTGCTAAGTACTTACACTTACTACTAGCTCTGTAATTTTAAAGTTAGAAGGATCCTAAAAAATTTCTGGAACCCCCTTTTAACAGACAACAAAAATTATGTCCGTAGCACTTATCAGGATCAGTTATAAAGCTGATTAGTGGCAGATCCAGGGCACTGGCATTGTATTTGTTTTGGTTCTGATGTAGCTTGCATCTAAGGCATCTTTACTAGATATGACTAAAGATTTGTGACTAACAATTTAGTTATATTTAATGTTTTAAATTATTTAAATTTAAATGGGGGGGGGCATTCCACAGCACATGTGTGGAAAGGTAGGAGGACAATTTTGTATAGTTGGTTCTCTCTTCTACCTTTATGTGTTCTGGGGATCAAACTGAGGTGGTCAGGTTTGGCAATCGCTTTTGCTCTCTGAACCATTTCACCAGCCCAAGAGTTGTGATTTGAGAGAGGGAGAGGGTGGGCAGGTAGGCTGACTCATCTGGTCCCAAGCTTGTTGGATAGCTGAGGATGACCTTGAATTTCTCATTCTCCTTCCAAGGGATTATAAAGCAGGCACACCTCTTTGCTGGGTTTATGCTGGGCATTTACTCAGGGCATCCTCAGGTTTGTATAGTAAAAAGATTTTTTCGAGACATAGTCCCTCTACATAGCCCTGCCTGCCTCTGAAGTGCTGGAGTTGAAATAGTGCACCATAATGCTTGGCCATAGTAAAATTTAATTTCCATTTTTGAAGAACTACTTTATTTTGTTAGGTTCGGTTACACTTGGTTTTCTTTTGTTCCCCTTGAATATACTGGGTTCAATTTCTGCTTTACTAGGTTGTTCACATTATATAGCCCAGTACATCCTTTGGTTGTAGGTGTCAGTTTTCACTAAGGGAAGTGTCTTAGATTTCTTTCTTATTGGGTAGTTTGTTTTGTTTTGTTTTGTGGTGGGGGGGGGGTTGTTGTTTTGCTTTGTTTTTTGGGACAGGGTTTCTCAGTACAGCCCTGGCTGTCCTGGAACTCACTTTGTAGACCTGGCTGGCCTCAAACTCAGAGATCTGCCTGCCTCTGCCTTCCTGTGCTAGGATTATAGGCGTGTGCCAACTCCTTCAGGTCCTATACCTGAAGTTTTGACAGTGTACTGGACATTTGTTTCTTTGATTTGTCTCTGTGCGAGCTTCATGAACACAGGCGCTAGATCAGATTGGTTTACTTTTGAGTCTCACAGCCTAGTCTTCCATCTTAACGTGGCCCACAGTTAGATACATGACAGATAATTGTTAAATGATTAAGTACTTTCATGTAGAGGTTTTTAATCCTTCCTACTCTTAATTTAAATTTTTAAGAAAATTATATGCATGTGCTCACTTGCAGATACCAGAATAGTCTTGGGAGTCCGTTATTCCTTTTCACCTGTCGCAGCAAGGTCCCTCTTTCTGCTGTCCTGAGTATGCCACGCTAGCTGGCCTGCAAGTTTTAAACAGTTCTCTTATCTCCCATTCTGTAGTAAGAGTACTGGAAATATGTTGTTTAGGGAGGAAATTAAGATGTTAAAGGTTCATTTCCCCCTCTACCTTAATTCTAATATAGAAGTATAAATATTTATAATTTCTTTTTGACTTCTTTTAATTTTGTTCATTTTTCCTTATCCTCCTTTGATTCTAGCCTTTTATTCTTTCATACTTATTTTAAATCTTTTTTCCATGTACTGGGGTTTGAACTCAGGGAGTTGCTCATGCTTGGCCAGTGTTTTATCACTGAGCTACAGCCTCAGCCCTGACATAACCTTTTTTATTTTTAGATATATTTATTTTACGTATGTATTTTGCTTGCGTGTATGTCTTTGTACCATGTGTGTGCTTTGTGGCCTCATAGGTTAAAAGAGGGCATTGTATCCCCTGGAACTGGGGTAACAGATGGTTGTGGACTGCTGCCATGTCGGTGCTGAGAATTGAACACTGGTCCTCTGGAAGAGGAGCCAGTGCTCTTAACTGCTGAGCTCAGCCATAACCTTTTTAATGCATTCGTGCAGTGTGTCTTAAGGTTCTGTTTTCTGGTTCTCTTATTTCTTCCTGCTTAGACTTAGTTTAAAGTTTTATGGCAAGTATACTATTTCAGGGAGAGCTGCATAGACTAGTCCTTTGTTGCATTATATTGGGAAACACATGTCATTTGTTCTTCTAGATATGTTGTTTAATATTTGGTCAAATTTGGCCAGTTCTCTGCATTGTGAAGATAAGTTTCTTTTCCTTTGCAATTAGTAAGTAGTACTTTGAGAAATAACTTATTAGGATAAATTGTTTTCTAGCTTTTTCTTTTTCTGTTGCTGTGTTAAATGACTGACCAAAAGCAACTTAGATGAGCAAAGGATTTATTTGGATCATGGGTTACAGTTCATCTGGGGAAGCCAAGGAAGGAATGAAGCAGAGACCAAGTATGAACTCTGCTTACTGAGGTGCTCTCTATGGCCTGCTCAACTTTCCTGTATAACCCAGGACTACCTGTCCAGGAATGGCACTCCCCACAGTGGGCTGGGTGCCTGTAAATCAATCATTAACCAAGAAAATGCCCCCAATGAGGCAGAGGCAGGCAAGTCTCTTGAGTTCCTGGCCAGCCCAGTCTGCATAGCATTTTACAGGCCAGCCAGAACTACACAGTGAGACCTTGTCTCAAAAAACACAAAAAGCGCCGGGCGGTGGTGGCGCACGCCTTTAATCCCAGCACTCGGGAGGCAGAGCCAGGCGGATCTCTGTGAGTTCGAGGCCAGCCTGGGCTACCAAGTGAGTTCCAGGAAAGGCGCAAAGCTACACAGAGAAACCCTGTCTCGAAAAACCAAAAAAAACAAAAAAACAAAAAACAAAACAAAACAAAACAAACACAAAAAGCAAAAGCCGAGAAAAGAAAATGCCCCATAGGTATGCCTATAGGCCAGTCTGATGGAGGCAATGCCTCAGTCGACTCTCAGGTGACAGTTGACAAAAACTTACCATGATTAGAAACATTTCAAACTCAGTGTTTTCTGAGTTGAGGTTCAGACTGTCTGAAATGAGTGTGTTGGCCCTGGTATAGCCTTTTTTTTTTTTTTTTTTTTTTTTTGAGACAGGGTTTCTCTGTAGTTTTAGTTCCCGTCCTGGATCTCGCTCTGTAGACCAGGCTGGATTTGAACTCACAGAGATCCACCTGGCTCTGCCTCCCAAGTGCTGGGATTAAAGGCATGCACTACCGCCACCCGGCTGGTTCTGGTATCCTTTTTAATATTAGTGTCCTTTTTTTTTTCTTCTTTTGAGATAGTGTCTTGCTGTGTAGCCGTAATTGGTACTGGAATTTACTGTGTAGACCAAACTGGCCTGGAACTTGTATTAATTCTCCGGATTCTGAGATTTCTTGAACCACTGTGTTAAGCTGAAGGAAGAATCTACCTTTTCCAAACTGTGTTGAACCAAGCAAGTGCTCTACTGCTACTGAGCTGCATTCCTCAACTCCAGCCCCTACTGTCCTTACACTGGCCTTCTACCTCCCCTTTGACTGGACACAAGTCTGTATTGGCCACAGCTCCTTCAGGGGATGAAGTGGGAGGATAGGGTTGCACTGATGGAGTCCAGCCATGCTTCATTGAGTTGGTGTAGGTGATGGAAATGGTTGAAGGGCTTGTTGTACAAGTCCACTCTACTTCCTGTCACCTCCAGCAGGCTGATCATGTCCCAAAGGTAGATCTTCACCATCTCTGGCTTCTCCGTGAGTGGTACCTCCTTGGCCTTGCTCAAGCAGCTGAATAGTGAGCTCAGCATCCACTGCAGGTCTTTGTTCAGGGGTCGCCTCTGGCAGATGCTGTACAGTTGCAGCAGCTGCCCGTAGGACATGTCCAGCAGCTAGTTCAGGTCCATGACATAGTAGGTGGACTTAAGGAAGCTCCACTTCTGCTGCTTCACTTCCTCCATCTTGCCAGGTGCTCAGAAAACAATGTATCACCTCTACCTGTGCAATTGTCTTTTTTAGGAGTGAGCCCTTTACTTGTCTAAGGTGTTGTTATCGTGTACTTCCTGGCCCAGATTTGGATAGCTCTTTTATTCCAATGGCCCTAGTTCCAGTTTTAGTAGAAGGTGGCATTTATAAATAAAAATCTAGGCTTTGTATTTGCTCATAGGATATAATTTCTTTAAGTTCTTTCAATATACAGAGCTAGGAAATAAACTTAAGTTTATTTAGTTAGTAAGTCAAATGCCTGTTTTGATACCTCCAGTTGAAACTCACCACATAAGCTTCCTCCATTTCATATTTAGGATTTTTTCTTTTTATAAAGTGGACCAGATTTCTATAACATTGATAAACATTTATGCTCTCCTACTGTAAGCACAAAAGTAAGTTCACATCTTTATTTATAAGGTTTATAAGGTATAATTTATAAGGTTTCTTTTTTTTTTTTTTTTTCTCGAGATGGGGTTTCTCTGTGTAGCTTTGCGCCTTTCCTGGAACTCACTTTGGAGACCAGGCTGGCCTTGAACTCACAGAGATCTGCCTGCCTCTGCCTCCCAAGTGCTGGGATTAAAGGCGTGCGCCACCACCGCCTGGCTAAGGTTTCTTTTGTTAAAAGTTGGAGTGCTAGGGATTGTGTCCAGGGTCTCAGGCTCATTCTGCGAGCCAAATACCTACGGCTGGTAGTGCTCACACCTCAGCACTCGGGAGGCAGAGGCAGACGGATGTCTGTGAGTTCGAGGCCAGCCTGGGCTGCAGAGTTCCAGGAAAGGCGCAAAGCTACACAGAGAAACCCTGTCTCGATAAACCAAGGGGGAAAAAAAAAGATTTCCCTGCAGTTTGCTTTGCATTATTATTACTGTGTATGTATCTGGTGTATGTGCATGGGCACACAAGTTCCCTGCAGTTTGCTTTGCTTTATTATTGCTGTGTATGTATCTGTGGTGTATGTGCATGGGCACACAAGTTCCCTGCAGTTTGCTTTGCTTTATTATTGCTGTGTATGTATCTGTGGTGTATGTGCATGGGCACACAAGTTCCCTGCAGTTTGCTTTGCTTTATTATTGCTGTGTATGTATCTGTGGTGTATGTGCATGGGCACACAAGTTCCCTGCAGTTTGCTTTGCTTTATTATTGCTGTGTATGTATCTGTGGTGTATGTGCATGGGCACACAAGTTCCCTGCAGTTTGCTTTGCTTTATTATTGCTGTGTATTATCTGTGGTGTATGTGCATGGGCACACAAGTGCTATGGCATGTGTCAGAAGATAACTGTGGATTGGTTCTCTTTGACCTTTATGTGATTTCCTGACTTCGAACACAGGTTGTGGGGGTTACATGGCAAGTATCCTTACTCACAGGGGCATCTTGCTGGCTCTGCAGTTTTGTTTGCCCCATTAAAGGACATGTAAAATACCATGTTGTTAGTTAATTGAAATTGAAACTTTTTAGCAGCTTTCTGATGTGTGTTTCCATCAAGTTATTTAGAATATGTCCTCTTGAAGAAAATTCGTAAATATCTTTAAAGAAAATGGTAAAAATTAGGCAGTAATGAAATTGCTTTTAGACCCGTGTAGAATTATTGTTTACCATTTTGTCTATTCAGTTTTCATTACTTCTTTAATTGCAATTTCTTAATTTTTTTTGTTCCATGTCTCACCGTTAGTGTCTCAGTTTTAGGTTCACAGCAAAATTAACTGGAAGGGACAGAGTTCCCAGCTAACCCCTCATCACAGTCTACCCTACTGTAATACCTGTGTTCAAAGTGGCACATCGTTATCACTAAGTTCATATTCCTTTTTTTTTGGCATATTTATTTATTTTTCCTTGACCTCATTTATATTTACTCATGTGTTTATGCCTTTAAACTAGCTTTTTAAATTGATTTGATTTGTTTGTTTGCGTGTCAGAAGACATCTCGTGGCAGTTTGTTTCTTTTTCTGCTGTGTTGGTTCTAGACATTGAACTCAGGTGGTCAGGCTTGGTGGCAAAGCCACTTACCCACAGAACCAACTTTCACTAGCATTTTAGTTGATTTCTAAGTTTAACGATTGGAAACAGTCTGGTTATGCAGCCTTAGACTAGCCTTGAGCTTTTATAGGTTCTTGCCTCAATGCTGGGATTACAGTTAAAACTCATTATGCCCACCTTCCTGTATATTCCTCTCTCCCTCTCTTTTGAGACAGCTCATGCTATCTAGGCTGGCCTCCAACTGATTATCCAGGATGATTTTGAACTGCTGATCTGATCCTCTTGTCTCCACCTCCCAAGTTCTAGGATCACAGGCATATTGTGCTGTTCACTACTTTTGTGTGTATGTTTGTATTGGCTGTTTTTGATACTGTTTGTTTGTTTAAACTTTATATACATTGGTGTTTTGTCTGCATGTATGTCTATGTGAGGGTATCAGATCCCCTGGAATTGGATGGAGTTACAGACAGTTGTGAGCTGCCACGTGGGTGCTGGGAGTTGAACCTGGGTCCTCTGGAAGAGCAGCCAGTGCTCCTAGCTGCTCAGCCATCTCTCCAGCTCCTGTTTGTTTTTATCTGTTTAACACAGACTAGAGTTATCTGGAAAGAGGAACCTAATTTGGGAAACTGCCTCTCCATCAGATTGCCTATAGGCAAGTCTGTAGGTATTTTTTTGTTTTTCGAGACAGGGTTTCTCTGTGTAGCTTTGTGCCTTTCCTGGAACTTACTCTGTAGTCCAGGCTGGCCTCGAACTCACAGAGATCCGCCTGGCTCTGCCTCCCGAGTGCTGGGATTAAAGGCGTGTGCCACCACCGCCTGGCAGCATTTTTTTGATTAATGATTGATGTGGGAAGGCCTAGCCTGCTAGTGGTGAGTCTACTTCTGGGCAGGTAGTCCTGGGTAGTAAGCAGGCTGAGCAAGCCATGGAGAGCAAGCCGGTAGCTCCCTTGTGGTCTCTGCTTCAGTTTCTGCCTCCAGGCGCTTACCTTGTTCTTGCCCTGACTTTCCTTGATGATAGACTGTAAAATGTAAGATGAAATAAACCCTTTCATCCCCAAGATGCTTTTGGTCATGGTGTTTACCATTAGTCATAGAAACCTGTGACTGTAAGTGTTGTATGGCGGTATGTGTATACCTGTATGTCCATATATGTATATCTGTATATAGAGGCCAGGATTCAGTGTCGAGTGTCTTTCTCTATCACTCCTCTCTCCCTTCCTTTGAGACATGATTTCTCACTGAACATGGAGGTCACCAAATAGCAAGATTGCCAGGTCAGTGACACTCTTCTAGCCCATCCTAATCTTCCAGTCTCTGCGATTATAGGTGTGGACTGCCATGCCCAGCTTTGGTGTGTGTGTGTATGTGTGTGTGTGTGTGTGTGTGTGTGTGTGTGTGTGTGTCTGTCTGTGTGTGTCTGTGTGTCTGTGTCTGTTCTGCATCTGTTTGAGCATATGCCCGTGTATGTGAGTGCCCATAGAGGCTATAAGAGAGACTTGTATCCTCTGGAGCTAGAGTTACAGGTTGTTTGGAGCTGCCTGACAAGGGTACTGGGAACCAAACTTGATCCTGGAGGAACAGCAAGTCAGCACGTGCACTTCTGAGTCATCTCTCCAGACCCCCAGCTGTTTTTGTTTTTAATGTGGATGCTGAGGATCTGAACTCCAGTCTTCATGCTCACCCACTGAGCTGCCTTTCAGCCATTTCCATTCTCTTCCTTCCTTCCTAAAAAGATTATTTATTTATTTATTTATTATGTATACAGTATTCTGCCTGCATGTATCCCTGCAGGCCAAAAGAGGGCGCCAGATCTCATTACAGATGGTTGTGAGCCACCATGTGGTTGTTGAGAATTGAACTCAGGACCTCTGGAAGAGCAGTCGGTGCTCTTAACCTCTGAGCCATCTCTCCAGCCCTGTTTCTTTCTTTTTTTTAAGAAAGGGTTTCCTCTGTGTAGCCCTGGCTGTCCTGGAGCTCACTCTGTAGCCCAGGCTGGCCTCTAACTCATAGATCCACTGCCTCTGCTTCCCGAGTGCTGGGATTAAAGGCACAAGGTGTGTACCACCTCCTACAGGCGCCACTTTATTTCTTAACATGAGAAATCCTGAACACTCTACACTTACGTATTGTTTATACTATCTTTGAATCTAAGTAGTGTATCACCCAGTTTTAAAAATCACGTTTATTTATTGTGCTTGTTTGTGTGTGAGTGCACATGTGCCATGGTGCACGTGTGGAAGCCAGGACAACTTGAAGGAGTCCGTTCTCTCTTTCTACCAAATAGGAGTCCAGGGATTGAACTCAAATGGAGTCAGTTACTTTTTCTACCTAATATGAGTACAGGAATTGAACTTAGAAGATGGTCAGACCTGACAGCAAAGTGCCTTACCTGCTGAATCATCTTGCTAGCCCTAAAGTGAGCATTTAAGTACCAATTTACTCATTTTAAATGAATATTAGAGGATTTTTATTTTTAAAAGATTTAAAATTTTTATTTATGTGCATGAATGTTTTGCCTGGATGTGAGTGAATATGTGTACTATATGTGTGTCTGGTGTCTACAGAAGCTAGAAGGGGGCATCAGATCTCCTAGAACTGGAGTTACTGATGGTTTGAGTGACCATATGGGTTCTGGGATCCAAAGCCAGATCAGGAAGTGTATGTAACTGATGAGCCGCCTTCTCCCCCCCCCCCCCCCCCATGCTTTAAATACTCATGATAAACAGCATGCTGTAAAGTAGATTGGTTGTTGTCAGGTTTTTGAGTTCTTAAATAGCACCTGGTGTTTGTGTGCAGGTGTGTCATTGATTGTGCGTGACGTACACATGAGTGCAGGTGCCTTCAGAGGATCCCCCTGGAGCTGGAGTTACATACAGGTGGTTGTGAGCCACATGCATTTTGGCAACTGAACTTGGGGCCTCTACTGGATTAGTACGTGCTTTTGACCACGAACCATCTCTTCAGCCCTCCTTTGTTTTAGATTTTTTTTTAAACCTTCACCCCTTTAATTTTATTTGCTTGTTTATTGAGAGACAGTCTACCCAGGCTGCTTTTAACTGGTGATCCTCTGCCTCTGCCTTCTGAACACTTGGCTTTCCTCTCCTCTTTTGAGTGATCATGCCACCCTTATTAAAAATTTGAGGTGGATGTGGTGGCACACAGCTGTGATCCCATCACCTTGGATGCAGAAAACTCTCTCAGACTAAAAGTAGGGCTGGAGAGATGGCAGAGTTGGTAGAGTGCTTTCCAGCAAGCACGAGAACCTGAGTTTTAATCCTCAGTGAGAACCCACAATCAAATGCCAGCCGGGTGTGGTGGTGAATGTCCTAATCCGACACTTGCGGGGCTGCGGCTGTTTTATATTTTTGTGTTATGTGTATCAGTGTTTTGTCTGCATGTATGTATGTGTACCATATTCACGCAGTGCCTGTGGTCAGAAGAAGGCATTGTATTCCTGGGGACTGGAGTTACAGGCAGGATGAAGCCATTTCTCCAGCCCCTCCACCTTCATTTAAAATAAGCCCCTAAGTGATTTTTGGTTTTTTGAGACAGGGTTTTTCTGTGTAGTTCTGTCTGTCCTGAAACTGTTCTGTAGACCAAGCCGGCCTCAAACTCACTGAGGTCCGCCTCCCTCCCTGAGTGTTGGGTTTAAAGGCCTGAGCCACCACTGCCGGATTGGTGATCTTGATATAAGGAAAATACTTGAGAGTTCTAGAAATATACTGTATAACTCTAGAAAATATTCTTTCTAGATATAATTTTGTATATTTTTGGTATGTGTCAAAAAGTGTTTAAAAGGTGGTGGTGCCGGCCGGTGGTGGCACATGCCTTTAATCCCAGCACTCAGAAGGCAGAGGCAGGCGGATCTCTGTGAGTTCGAGGCCAGCCTGGCCTTCAAAGCGAGTTCCAGGGAAGGTGCAAAGCTACACAGAGAAACCCTGTCTCGGGAAAAAAAAAAGGTGGTGGTATTATTATTATTACTACTTATTATTAATATTATTATTTTAATGGTTATATACCCCAGGATGGCCTAGAACTCACAATTATTAAGTACAATTTTACTAGTGATTTTAAAAAATGTTACTTAATAAAAGTAGGTTATTTACTTGTGAAGGCAGATGTTGTGGGTTTCCAAATGTTTTTCATGCTCTCCTGTTCTCATTTAAACTGATGGCTACAAGGACAGCACCTTAGCATCTAGAAGGAAGGTGAGGTGGCAGTTCCTACACATTGTGCTAAAGGAGCTTGACTTTCTGTTTTATTTGACATAGGGTCTGATTGTGTAGTGCAAACTGGCTTTAACTTTAAGCAGTCCTCCTGCCTTAGCCTGCTAATATATGATTAGTGTTGGGATTGTCAGTCTCAGTCTCACTGTTTCTAAAATGGGGGTCAGCAAAGCTGGCCTGTTCTTTACTGGTGTGTGTCATTCCAGAAGGAGTCATCCTTATTTACATATTAGAAGTGATCCCAGTTGGACTTCTGAGTCATCAAAAATAAAATCTAGATGGTTTTATTTTACTTCACTTTTTTCATTTCATGTTTTCATTCATTTTTTTTTATTTTTGTGTGTGTATGCATTTATGTGCACATAGCAGCAGGGATTGTGAAAGCTTGTATGCACACAGGAGTGGGGCCAGAGGTCACTGTTAGTATTGTCCTCATCCCATCTCCACTTTCTTTCTTGAGACACGGAGTCTTTCACTGAACTTGAGACTCAACCTTTTTGGCTTGATTGGCTGGCTGGCAAGGCCGTGAGGTATTCTTCTCTCTACCAGTTTCCGCCTTTCCTTCCTCTGATGATAGGTATGAGCCACCACACCCCAGCTTTTACGTGGGCACTGATGATCTGAGCTTAGATTGCCATGCTTGTACAGTAAGCACTTGACCAACTGAGCCATCTCTCCAGGTCCTGTCCCCCCACCCCACCCCACCTTTGTTTTTAGTAATAAGCCCTGGAACTTGCTGGACTCTAAGATCATTGCTTCTGCATCCTAAGTGTTGGGGATCAAAGGCACTCACCACCACACCTAGCATCACTGATGAGCTTTTTTAAAATTTTATTTAATGTGAATAGATGTTTTGTTTGCATGCATGTCTGTACATCATGTGTGTGCCTGGTGTCTGCAGAGGGCATTGGGTCCCCTGGAACTGAAGTTATAGATAGTTATGAATCCTAGCGTGTCTGCAGGGAGTCAAACCCAGGTCCTCTGGAAGAGCAGCAAGCGCTCTTCACCACCAAGTCATCGCTCCAGCCCCCTGTGAACTTTTTACTCTGTGTTATACATTAGCTCTTGAGAGTTCGCTTATTTTACAAATGTATTAGAATTAAAAACAAAATACCTCCCCTGACCACTTAGGATTTTCTAAATGTGTCTGGGTCATCTGATTTCCAAAGCTACAGTCTCTCGCTCCTCTTCCAGAGCCACCTGGTGTTCTTACAGTACCAGGGGTCACTCAGCTGAGCCCTTACTGTGCAACCCTCCTCAGCTGCTTCATCTGCTTCAACAGCTCTCAGTGGTTGGGTGACAATCTGAATTTCAGTGTGTGGAACTAGTGTGTATTCTATGGTAGATACATTCTTCTCACGAAAACCAAAACCATAAATGAGCTGACCAAGTGTGAAGGTGGAAGCACAACAGTTGACTACAGTCTTAGTAGAATAGTGGAAGGGGCACTCAGATTTCTACCCTTCAGTTTGTCACTAGTCCAGAGCATCCATCACAGTTTAAAAATAGAACTGACTTACTGTGTCATGGGTGAGGTCACACAGCTGACACTGACTGAGCCGTTCTGCTGGACTTGTTTCACCAGTGGTTACTGGTGTAGGGTGCAAAGATCACAGGGTTCTAAGACTTAGAGCTCCTCACCAATTAAATTAAATCCTAGCCTGGTGGATTTTAACATTTAGAAACTCCTTTTTGGTTTGGTTTTTTAGGAAGAGTCTTGCCATACAGTAGAGGATGACCTTGAGCTCATGATCCTCCTGCCTCAAGTGTTTGGATTACAGATAAATGCTATGTTTAGCAACACAAGGTTTTCATAGTAAAATTTGTATAAAGATAAGCTACAAGTTTTTTGTCCTTGCTTCTGCTGCCACTTACTGTGATTTTGTAAAACACATCTCGACTCAAGAGGTATGAAAATAGGAGCCTTAGAATTGATGGAGTATGGAAATTTTTGTCTGCTAATAGTAGAATTGGCGCTTTGTTCTATTATGTCTAAGTAACCAGTTTTACATAGTTATGTTTCTGTCTTTGTTTTACAGTCACAGAAAGGATAAGTAACATATATTTAATTTAGGTCACCTGTTCATGAAAAGCAGACCTGAATTCATAGCTGGTATCTGATTAAACCCAAAATACAACTTGTGTACTTCTGTGCTGTAAGGAGGAGGTTAGCTGTGGAGATTGGAGCAGAATGAGTATCTGTGCACTGCATGGTGCCCTGGTCGGCATGATGTATTTAACCAGTGGGATCTCTCCACTGCCGGAGATCAATGAAGTCCCGGGTGGTGATGTAGGATAATGTTAAGTCATGATTGAAATGGCGCGTCTAACTCCTCATTGTTAGGCAGTACGTGAGGCAAGAGTGACTACACAGTTTGATTGGAGATTTAGAGTTCCTATGGAAGGCAACAAATGGGTTTACTAAGGACAAACAGAAGAGTGCATAGGTAGACTTGTTCTTGAAAGGAAATTGTGCAGTTAAGGATGCTGGAGGTAAAACATTTTTGAAATGTGAGTTCCAGATTCTACTAAGGTCTGATGGAAGTGAACGCTGATGAGATAAATTAACAAGAGTTGCTTTCAGTAATTAAGATGAGACCACACGTATGAATTTGGTCTTTCTGGAGGAGATTGAGGCATATGGTCTTTCTGTGAAGTTATGAAAGCCAAAGTATTAATTGGGTTCTTGATCTCCAGTTAATTGGAAATCTGAATTCTTAGTTTAGGAGCTCTGGATTTAGAAATTTTCTGAGGATTTGTATATATTCCTGGATTCAACAATAGAAGATGTAGATAAAATTCTCTTTCCTGGAGTTCACTTTTTTATTCAGTTTCTCTCTCCTTTTCACATTAAGGGTTATATAATGTTTACACATAACCTACTGTTTATTATTTGTGCCTGAGTTTTGTGGTATTATAATACTGCTACCTAGAGAGATGGCTCAGTGGTTAAAAGTGTTTACTGATCAGTTCCCAGCACCCATGTTGGTTTACAGCCACCTGTAAACCCAGCTCCTGTGTAGCACGAATCCTAATTGGTCTTATAATAAAAACCCGGAGCCAGTTATCAGAATAAATGCTGAAAGATCAGAGGAAACAAGCCACAGCCACTTCCAACTACTCAGCAGAAAGGGGAAGATCCTGTCTCCATGAATCCGCAGGCTGAATGCCTCTGAGTCCTGTCTCCACTTGCCTTATACTCCTTTCTCTGCCCTGTCATATCACTTCCTATCTCAGCCTTCCTAGTGTTGGGATTAAAGGTGTGTGATTCCCAAGTGCTAGGATTAAAGGTGTGTGCCACCACTGCCTAACCTCTATAGCTAATTCTGTGGCTGGCTCTGCCCTCTGATCTTCAAACAAGCTTTATTTGTTAGAGCATATACAAAATATCACCACACTCCTGGGCATGTGACACCCAAGTTTACATGAATATACCTACACAGATACACACACACACACACACACCACACACACACACACACACACACACACACACACACACATAATTAAACAATTTTTTAAAAATCCTTAAAAAGTACTGATACTTCTTTGGGCCTTTTTATTTTTTATTTATTTTTTATTTTTTTTTATTTATTTATTTTTTTTGGTTTTTCGAGACAGGGTTTCTCTGTGTAGCTTTGTGCCTTTCCTGGAACTCACTTGGTAGCCCAGGCTGGCCTCGAACTCACAGAGATCCGCCTGGCTCTGCCTCCCGAGTGCTGGGATTAAAGGTGTGCGCCACCACGGCCCGGCGGGCCTTTTTATTTTTAAAAGGAATGTACAGCCAGGTGTGGGGGTACATTCCTGTAATCACAGCTCTTGAGAGGTAGTAGCAAGAGGACTAGGAGTTCAAGGCCAGCCCGGGGTACATGAGACTCTGTCTCAGAAAAGGAAAGAAATGTATACTCATTTACTAAAGGATTATCCTGTCTTTGAGCTTTACAGCCCCCCCCCCCCCCAGTTCCTTAAGTGGCTTTTGCTTCTCTTTTTGTCCTATAACAACTCATTAGAGTGTGCTGGGGATGTCACTCAGTGAGGGAATTATTGTATTATTGAGGCCTTAGTTCAATCCTTAGACACTGAGGGGAAAAAAAGAAACTTGCTTGTTTATTGAATGATATATGCCAAAGAAGTCAGGCTCTAGGGGCTGGAGAGATGGCTCAGTGGTTAAGAGCACTGACTGCTCTTCTGGAGGACCTGGGTTCAATTCCCAGCACCCACATGGCATCTCACAACTGTGTAATTCCGAGATCTGACACTCTCAGATACACATTCATGCAGGCAAAACACCAATGCACATAAAATAAAAATAAATTATTGGGGGAGTGAGGTTCAATTCCCAGTACTTGGTAGTTCACAACCATTCATAACTCCAGTTCCAGAAGGTCTGACCCCTGTGGCCACCAGGCGTGCACACAGACACGGTACACATTATGCAAGCAGAACACTCATACAAATAATTAAATTTTAAAAAACAAAAGTCAAGCTCTAAAGCTTATATAGATATCATAGTATGAATTATTTTGCTTATATGTTCCAGGACAATTATACCTTATTTTAGAAAACTATTTGTTTACTTATTTTTATTTTGAGGCAGGGTCTCACTAAGTAGCCCTGGCTTTCCTGGAACACTCTCTGTAGACCAGGCTGGCCTTAAGCTCAGAGATGTCTGCCTCCCAATTGCTGGGATTATAGGTGGGCGCCACCACACCTGACCTCCCCCGCTTTGTGTGTGTGTGTGGGGGGGGGATGACATGTGTTTATTTGTGTGGTGCAGAGGAGGGTTGTACGTACGTTACAGCACACGTGGAGATCCGAGGACAACTTGACCTCCTCGTTCACTCCTTCCACCAAATGTGTTCTGGGGATTTCACTCGGTCACTAAGCTTGTCAGCAAATGCCCTCACACTCAACACCATCTTGTAAGCCTTCCTTGCCCATTTTACATTTTTTTATCTTTTTTCTTTTTTTTTTTCTTTTTTTTTTCTTTTTTCTTTTCTTTTTTTTTTTTTTTTTGTTTTGTTTTTGGTTTTTCGAGACAGGGTTTCTCTGTGTAGCTTTGCGCCTTTCCTGGGACTCACTTGGTAGTCCAGGCTGGCCTCGAACTCACAGAGATCCGCCTGGCTCTGCCTCCCGAGTGCTGGGATTAAAGGCGTGCGCCACCACCGCCCGGCTTTTTTTATCTTTTTATTATTAGTCACAAGTTTTACACACATACATAATGCAAGTACCTTAATAAAAACATGATTTCAGTTAACTGATTAAGTCTATTTTCTGTTTTGAGTCTAGTTTCTCTGTTTTCTTTCTTTATTGGTTTTTTATCTAAGAAATCCTCACTTTAACATAGATTTATGTATGCCTTTGATTCTAATATTTTTGCAGGGTTTTTTTTTTTGTTTTTTTTTTTTTTTTTTGAGACAGGGTTTCTCTGTGTAGCTTTGCGCCTTTCCTGGAACTCACTTGGTAGTCCAGGCTGGCCTCGAACTCACAGAGATCCGCCTGGCTCTGCCTCCCGAGTGTTGGGATTAAAGGCGTGCGCCACCACCGCCCGGCTATTTTTGCAGTTTTAATTTCTCTTTTTAAAGATTTATTATGTGTGTGAGTGTTTTCATGTATGTATGTATGTATGTATGTATGTATATGTATGTATGTGCACCGTGTGTGTCTGGTGCTCGAGGTCAGAAGATGATGTCCCCTGTAACTGGAGTTACAGATGTAGTGACCTACCATATGGATGCTGAGAATCGAACCTGAGTCCTCTCCAAGAGCAAGTGCTCGTAACTGCTGAGCCATCTTTCCGGCCCTAGTTTAACATTTTAGACATTTCTGTATATTTCAAGTTAAGGGTCTAATTTAATTCTTTTGCATGTGGACATTTCAATTTTTCTTAAACCATTTTAAAGATTTTTACTTTTTCCTTAAACCATTTATTGAAAAGCCTTTTCTGTCTCTTTGTTTTGGTACTATTGTTGAAAAATAGTTTCTGTTGAATAGAATTCTCATTCAGTTCCATTGAACTGTATGTCTTTATTTGCATCGTACCACGCTGTAGGAGCCCTGAGCTTGCTTTACCCAGCAGGGTTGCATAAGGGGATGGATTGACCACATGTGTGGTTACAGGTGTTTGGAAGGGTCTGCACTTGACTGTGCTAGGGGGAGGTCTTTTGCTCCACCCCTTGCCATTCCTTTAAAAAGACCTTTGAAAAGAGACAGAAGGGCCGGTGGATAAGGATCCAGGCCCTCCTGAGGCTATCCTGTGTTTCTGTCTGTCTGTCTATCCATCCTCTATATTTCTATCTAAATCTCTTATCCCCCACTCAAGAGTACCCTGGGGAAAAAAAGTGGGGGCAGGCCCACCACACCACACTATCTTGATTCCTGTTGCTTTGTAATATGTTTTGAAATCAGTTTGAATCCTTGTACTTTGCCTTTTCCCCAGAATTCTTGTGGCTCTTCTGAGTTCCTTGCAGTTCCTGGTCAATGTGTCAGTTTCTGGAAAGCAGATAGCCAGCTCAGTTCTGCTGAAGACTGTGTTGAATCTGTAGATTGGGAGACAAGGTCTCACTCCATAGCTCTGCTAGTGTAGAACTGTCTGTAGATCAGGCTGGCCTCGAACTTGGAGATCTGCTGCCTCTGCCCCTGGAGTTCTGGGGTTAAAGGTGTATACTACCAAGCCCAGCAAAAAGACATTTTTTCCTTCAGTTTACTCTTGTGACACCATTGTCAGATTACTGTCATTGGACTGGTTTATGTTTGGTCCCTGTCTTCTGTTCCACTGGTCATCACATCTATTTTTGTGGCAGTGACCTGGTTTTGTTTGTTTGTGGTTTTGAGGTATAATTTGAAATCAAGGGTTGTAATACATCTACAGTTACTCTTTTTGCTTAGACTTGCTTTGGCTGCAGGGGGCTTTTATAGTTTCTTATGAATTTTAGGATTATTTCTTCTATTTCTGTAAAATCAGTCATTGGAATTTTGGGATTGCATTGAATAACATGACCGTTTGTTTCACAGCATTGATTCTCTGATCCCTAAGCATGGAAAGCCTTTCCTCTAGGGCATGTTCTCAAATGTCATTTCAGTGTTTTATAGTTTTTATTGTAGAAATCTTTCCACTTTATTATGTTTATTTGTAGGATTAAAAATACATTTTTTTTACATTAAAATTTTCCCCCCCAGAGACAGGGTTTCTCTGTGTAGCTTTGCGCCTTTCCTGGGACTCACTTGGTAGCCCAGGCTGGCCTCGAACTCACAGATATCCGCCTGGCTCTGCCTCCCGAGTGCTGGGATTAAAGGCGTGCGCCACCACCGCCCGGCTTTATATTAATTTTTTAAAGTGTGTGCTCCTGGAGGGCAGAGGACAACTTGTGGGAGTCTATTCTCCCCTTCCTCTACATAGATCCCAGGGATAAACTCGGGTCCCCAGCTTGGCAGTACATGTTCTCACACACTGAGGGAAGTCAGGACATGAACTCAAGCAGAAGCCAAGGCTGAAATCACAGGAGTGCTGCTTACTGGTTGCTCTCTCTCTGGCTTGCTCAGCTGCTGTTATTCTATGGCTCAGTCTACCTGCCTAGGAATGGGCACAGTGGGCTGGGCCCTCCTACATCAGTTCACACCTAAGAAAACCCCGCATAGGCTAATCTAATGGAGCAAATTCTTCAATCTTTTACCAGGTAACTCTAGTTACTGTCACGTTCACAAAAATCACCTAGTTAGTGCAACACCCCTTGTACTTTTTAGTTACAGTCTTTGCAGGCTACATTAACTTTAGAAATTTCTTTGCCACTGGTTTGGTCAGGTTCTCACTGGCTCCTGAGGTCTACTAGCTTGTTCAGGGAAGGTGGGGGTGGGAGGCAGTAGATGCCCAAGTTGAGGGGTGTCCTGAGTACATTAGAGTGGTCAAAGCAAACAGTGCTGAGCTTTGCACTGGAGCAGATCTGAGGGAAGCAGACCCTCAGTTTGCTGGTCTGGTGTTTTCAGATATTGTCCAGCTGTAAGCCATCCCGTGAAGGGAAGAAGCTGCAGTCATCTAGATTCACCAGGCTTGGGCTTAAGGGTCTCAGTCCTGCCTTGCAGCAAGCTGTACTTGGTAGTGAAGTAGTGCCAGAGACTGGACAATATTCTGGACATGGCTCAGAGCTCAGAGTCCATGGGTGGTTGGTCTTGTCTCACTCCTTGACACAAAGGGCAGGATCACCAACAGTCTAAGGTCCTGAGCTCTGCTGTTCCAACTTCTCAGTGGGTCCACAACTGCTACTTATGTTTCTCCCCTAGCTGTACATTGTGACCTGGTGTCCTTAGGCTCTCTGACTTGTCTCTAGAGTTCTAGAATAGCTCAATCCTCAAAAACAGAAACAGAAGGTCCCCTCTGTCAGTGGTGCCAAGCTGACACATTCTGAGTAGAGGAGGGTGTCAGGAAGTTGATTCTTCTCCAGTGCTAGTCAGCCATTGCAGGAGGAGGATTGTCCCACAGTCCCGGCACTGGGTTTAAGGCTTCGGAGAACTGTGGGGCTCTCTGGTAGGCAGGACTGTCAGTTTTTTGTCACCAGAGCTGCAAACCTGAGCTCTTTTTTGGTGATCAGAATTGGAGTAGTAAATGACAGACTGCTTCCTTAGATTTCTTAGATGCCTTTCTGTTTTCCCAAGCTTTTGAACTGTCTGTCACTTCCTTGTTGATTCCAATCCACGCCTTGGAATATAGTTTCTCATGTTTGATCTTGATTCTTCTCACTCACAGAGTCCCACAAATGAATCATCTGAACCCTCATAGTTTTTGAGTATTTTTCATCATCAAAAAGCATTAGATTTTGTGAAATACTTTTTCTGAATATTTTCATGATGTATGTTTGTTTTGTTTTTGTTTTTGTTTTTGAGACAGGGTTTCTCTGTGTAACAGTCTTGGCTGTCTGGGAACTTGCTTTGTAGACCAGGCTGGCCTCAAACTCACAGAGATCCAACTGCTTCTGCTTTCCAGTGCTGGGATCAAAGGTGTGCACCACCACCTCCCAGCTGCATGATTTTGTTTTATATTGTAATAGTATGTATATATGTTGCTTGGTGTTTTAGATATTAAACTAACCTTGCATTCCTGCTATAAATCCTACTTGGTCATAGTAAATAATATATATTTATATATTTTATTATATGAATTATTTATATGATTTAGAATGCACACACACATACACATATATATGTCTCTCTCTCTCTCTCTCTCTCTCTCTCTATATATATATATATATATATATATATATATATATATATATATTTTCTATTCTAGTTTGCTTTCTCTTGGTGGGGAAAGGGGCGAATAGATTGATTTGGCTTACATGCCCATCATTGAGGGAAGCCACGGCAGTAGTAATTCAAGCAGAGCAAGAGCAGAGGGCACAGAAAGGTGCTGCTTGGCTGTCCTGCTCTTCATGGTTGGTTTGTTTTTGAGATAGGATCTCCAGAGTGTTGGGATTAAAGGGTGTGCCACCACTGCCCCCATACTAATTTTCTCACTATGTCCTTATTGTATTTAAAGTCTAATCTATCCCTCATATTGGAAGAAGTTTTGTAAAATTGGCACTCAGTAAGTAATATTCAGCAACCTGGGCCTTTTCTTGTTGTACAGGTTTTTCATTACTATCTGTTCACATTTTCTGTTTCTCTTGTTAATTTCAGTAGTTTGTGTCTAATTAGGAAACTATGCATCTTATCTCAGTTATGTAACTTGTTGGTATTTTATAATCTGTTTTATTTTTGTACAGTCAGAAATATCTTTCATTTGAATCTCAATTTAGGGTTTTTTTTTTGTTTTTTTTTGGTTAATCTAACCAGAGTTCTTCATTTTGTTGAGTTTTTTTTTTAAAAAAACTGGCTACTAAGTTTCCTTTTTACTGGCTGTCTGTGGAATTGAAGTTGGTGTGGGAGAGGTTTGCTTCTGTTTCCCTTTCCTGGTAGTCTCCTTTTTATCTTGCTTCTAGGGAATTTCCCTGTGTTGATTTTTTTTCCCCCCGGCTGTTACAGTTTACAACATAATTAATTCCATCTGTCTTTTTCTACATAGACATACTTGTCTACTAGAATCTTAATTTTTTCCTTCTAATTCTTAATCCGTTTAATAACAACAAAAGAAATTAAGAGAAAGAAACTAACGAATGTTTTCATTTCATGTATGAGCAAAAAGACTTTAAATAATGATTATTCATTTTACAAGTAGAGCAAATGATATACCATTGTCAAGGACAGACAGTTACAAGACTCTCAGAAAGGTAGCAGACTCCCAGCACCTGGGAGACAGGTAGGAGATCTTTGAGTCTGAGGCAGCATGAGCTATATATACATCGTGAGTTCCAGGCCAGCCTGTCTCAAAACAGAAGGATTGGGGATGGAGGGAGGGAAACTAAGTAAGCCGCCGGCAAGCTGCTTTCTTCCTTGTTCTTGCTTTAGCTACCACCCTGACATCCCTCAACACTGGACTGTGACCTGGAAATGTAAGCCAAATAAAAATCAAACCCCATCTCCCCCAAATTGGTTTGGTCAATGTTCATCACAGCAGGGGGGAAGCAAACGAATACCCGCAGGAGCACTTGCAAGGAGATGTTCAAAGCCCTCATTGTAGTCTGCCTTAGATTACCAAAGGGCTTTGTTCATTTTTAACAGCCTTGCTCAAGATTCTCTTCTGCCTTAGCTTCCCAAATATGCGGACTACCAATATGTACCACCACTCCTCCTGGCTTCTAAGACTAGGCTTATTAAGGTATAACTGAAATACAGTGAATGGAACATTTTGATACTGTTTGATCTCTTCGCAGATCACAGGTCAACTAACGGAACTTGTTCTGAGACCAGGCTGGCCTCAAACTCAATAGACCCGCCTGCCTCTGCCTCCCAAGTGTCGGGTTAAAGGTGTGTGCCACCACTGCTCTGCTCTTGCTGCCCTTTTCATACTGTTTTTATTGACATACAGTAATTCCATTTTTCCTTTTTACATCTTTATCTGTTCTTTTTCTTTTCCAGTGTATCTGTGATCATCTTTATGTGAATATTCCATTAGAAATATTGAAGCTGCTTTAGGGTTCACTCCTAGGTAGAATTATTAGGTCACAGGACATGCAGATATATTTAATTGAAAGCACCAAAGTGGGTTCTCTGAGTTATATTCCAGTCAGCAGCAAAGTCTGAATTTTCTTTGGACTTACAAAATCTCCCTGAGTGGATTGACTAAGTTTTTGTAGTTTACATTTTGCGTGAGTTCATGCTGGTCTTGAACTCATGATTCTCTTCTGCCTTAGCTTTCCAAATATGCGGACTACCAATATGTACCACCACTCCTCCTGGCTTCTAAGACTAGGCTTATTAAGGTATAACTGAAATACAATGAATGGAACATTTTGATACTGTTTGGTCTTTGTCCTTGTTTCTGGGAGATTAAAACAAACTATAGTATTTCCCAGTGAGGGCAGCTTTTGACAGTATGGGGAAAGGCCGAGCACATGGTACAAGGGCTGGAACTTTTAACTTCCTGATCTGCCAGGACCAGGGAGGCTAGAGATGAAATAAGAATCTCACCCATTCAGAGGGACCCTGATACATAAAGCTGGACATGAAGGTTAAAGGAACTTCCTGTTGCTGAGTACACTGCTGTACTAGAGAAGAGTGTCTAGGTTCCCCAGGAACACGGGAGCTCTGCCTTTTCATTTAAATCTTACTTTATACCAAGACCTTGCCTTCATGTCCCTTCAGCTTGACTGTTTCTGAGTTAAATCCTTTAAGGTAAAACTATAATGATTCCTATTCATTTGTCTAGCAAATTTTTGAACCTGAAGGAGTTGTAGGAAACCCTACATTTGTAGTTGGGTTTGTCAGAAGTACTGTGTTCCCACAAGACTTGTGGCTGGTGTCTGAAGTGTGGCAGAGGAGAGTCTGGTGAAATTTACCCCCCCCCCCCCCCCCCTCGACAGAGTTTCTCTGTGTAGCTTTGCGCCTTTCCCGGAGCTCGCTCTGTAGACCAGGCTGGCCTCGAACTCACAAAGATCCGCCTGCCTCTGCCTCCCGAGTGCTGAGATTAAAGGCGTGCGCCACCACCGCCCGGCTCTTTTTTTGTTTTTTAAAGACAGAGTTTCTCTGTGTAGCTTTGGAGCCTGTCCTGGATCTCACTCTGTAGACCAGGCTGGCCTCGAACTCACAGAGATCCGCCTGGCTCTGCCTCCCGAGTGCTTCATTTACTTTTTTGATGAACAGATATTTCCAATTTTGAGATTTAAAAATTTTTATTCTTTTTAAAAATTATATGTAGAATGTTTTGCCAGCATGTATGTCTTTGTACCACATGTGTGCAAAGCCTGTGGTTGCCTATAGAGGACATTGGATCCCTGTTGGGCAATATTATTTTAAGGTGTACTACTACTTTTGTTTATGTTGCATTTGTTTCACTCTGTGAAGCTGTTACTGTGCCTGTCTAAAATACCTGATGGTCTAATAAAGAACTGAATGGACAATAGCGAGGCAAGAGGAAGGATAGGTGGGGCTGGCAGACAGAGAGAATAAATAGGAGGAGAAATCTGAGAGAAAGATCAAGAAACGAGAGACGAAGGAGGAGGGCATCAGGGGCCAGCCACCCAACTACACAGCCAACCATGGAGTAAGAGTAAGATTTACAGAAGTAGGAGAACAGGAAAAGCCCAGAGGCAAAAGGTCGACAGGATAATTTAGGTTAAGAACAGCTGGCAAGAAACAAGCCAAGCTAAGGCCAGACATTTAAAATTAAGAATAAACGTCTATGAGTGATTTATTTGAGAGCTGGGTGGCAAGCCCCTCAGAAGAGTAAAATCATCAAACAGCAGACAAACTCCCTATAACTGGAGTTACAGATAGTTTTGAGCTGCCACGTGGGTGATGGGAATTGAACCCAGGTCCTCTAAGAAGAGTAGCAGTGTCTTAATTACTGAACCGTTTTTTCCAGCCCTGATTTTTAGATAGTTTTAATCTGCTGTTAATAAAAATTTGTTCATGAGGTTTTTGTTTTTTAAGATAGGGTTTCTCTGTGTAATAACCCTGGCTGTCCTGGAACTCTCTTTGTAGACCAGACTGGCTTCAAACTCAGAGATCTCCCTGCCTCGTGCTGGGATTAAAGGTGTGCACCATCACCACCCAGCTTGTTCATGAGTTTTTATGTGATAATAGTTTCAGTTAAGTATTTAAAAGTGGCCTGGGTATAGTAAGATGCCTATGTAGTTCCACAAACTTAGGAATCTAAGACAGAGCAATGGCTTGAGACAGGGTGTACAGGGTAGACTGGAATAAGTCCCTGTTTTATAATTTAGTTTTGAAAAAGGGTCTTGTGTACCTGAGGCTAGCATAACTGACTGGTTATGTAGTCAAGGATGACTTGTAATGATTCTGCTTCTACTTCTGAAGAGTTAGGATTACAGGTATGCACCACCCTATGTAGTTGGATTTTTCTTTGGGCCATAAGCTCATAAAAAAAATGACACAGAGACTTAATTATGAAAGCTCAGCCGATAGCTTAGGCTTCTTTCTAACTAGCTCTTATAACTTAAATTAGCCCATTTTCATTAATTTACTTTCTGCCTCATGGCTTTATTACCTCATCTCAATAGTGCCCATCCTGTTTGCTTTTGTCTGGCTGGCTATTCTGCCTTCTTCCTAGAGTTCTGTCTGTCCAGAAGTCCCTGCTATACCTCCTATCTAGCTATTGGCCATTTAGCTATTTAGCTATTTATTTATTTATGTTGGTTTTTTTGAGACAGGGTTTCTCTGTGTAGCTTTGGAGCCTGTCCTGGAACTCACTCTGTAGACCAGGCTAGCCTCAAACTCACAGAGATCCACTTGCCTCTGCCTCCTGAGTGCTAGGATCAAAGACATGTGCCACCACTGCCCAGCTTAGCTTTTTATTAAACCAATTGCAGTGACATATCTTTACACAGTGTAATCAAATGTCTCTCAACATTTCCCCCTTTTTGTCTAAATAAAAAGGAAAGGGTTTTAACATAGTAAAACCAGAAGAACAATTATCAGGTAAGGATTATATTTATAATGTCCTACCTTGTCTTGGCAAAGTTCGGCAGATACTTTCCTTTGTGACCTGTTTGTGCAGTTTGGACAGCATGATGTCAGCAGTCGAGGCAAGGGCAGTTTCTTTGCCTAGTCGCTATCTTTGCTATAAAGAAAGCAAACTCCATATGGAGGTTCTTTAATGCCCATCATCCTTTTTTGAAGTAAATTGGTGCTGCCAGGAACAGATGTGTCTCACTGTCAAGAAAAGCCTTAGGTTATTAAAACATTTTAAATGTCATATTCTGTAAGTCTTTGAAGTGTTTGAAGAGCACCTATCTAAAATACATCTCTGTATGACCTTGAAAACATACCAAACATGACTAAGTTTGATGGTTAAAGATGACTAACTACTAACCTGTATTTCTTTATTATCCTAAATAACTTTCAAGGACTAAAACTTTACATTTTTAAATAAGCTGCATAGGTATAATACCTTAAATAAGAATAGCAGTAAGTATAACAAAAATAACCTAAATTTTTACCAAATATACAAAAATCTATACCAATGTGAAATATTTAAGACTCTAGTTGCTTTTTTAGCTTAAAAGTAGATTCATTAATCTACCCTTTTATTCCTAGCATTTCTGTATCACCCCTTTTTCTTTTCAGAAAGACATCCCTGAATCTAATTTCCTTTGTTCATCTTTTTCCCTGACCATGACAACAACAACTTTTTTTTTTTTAAAGATTTATTTATTTATTAGGTATACAGCATGTATGACTGCAGGCCAGAAGAGGGCACCAGATCTCATTACCAGTGGTTGTAAGCCACCATGTGGTTGCTGGGAATTGAACTCAGGACCTCTGGAAGAGCAGTCAGTGCTCCTAACCTCTGAGCCATCTCTCCATTCCCCAACAACAACAACTTGTAACCAACCCTGCTAAACAATGATAAACATCCATAACCCACTGAATGACCAAAAACCATACACCCCACCTCTTGGGAATATGAGCATTGTATTGTCTAGACTGCTTCCTGTTTTCTGGGGGCTCTGGTATCTTTAGGGGACCCTGAAAAAATTTAAGATAATGGTCAGGTCCTGGGGGTGGCTAGCTGTTGTCCAGTCTTGGTGTGATGGGATAATGCAAGGATTATCTGAAATTCTGGCTGGAGTAGTCTCTGAGACTGGACCATCTCAGCCAGTAGCCTTGAAGCTGTTCTGCATACAGAACTCTGAGGAAACTCCAGCAGAGACACTCAGAGAGGCAGCATCACCTGGGCCACACATTTTCATTGGCATTTGATCCCCTTGCTCTGAAAACACATAAACTTTTAAAGGTAGCATATATATCTGCATTAACACAAGTATTGACTGTGCATTAACAAGCCAGCCAAAGATGATTTTTTTTGTTTTATGTTTGAACAGGTAAATATACATCACCTGCCATGTAGTTTTTCTAGGTTTGTTTCTTTATGTCTGTAACCAGGATTTTCAGGGGGTCTCCCCCAGTCAAATCTGACCTCTATCAACCTTGAATGATTTCACAGTCTTTTGTTTTTCTGTGGAAACAAAAGCATAACTTCTCCAGTGCAACATAATTTTTGACTTCCATTTTGGAGTTAAGCCATTTTTAAAATAATATAGGTTGGTTTAATTCGGCAGTTTCCATAATCCAGGTCTCACAGCAGCTATCATTTGCTCATCAGCAGTCAAAAAATTCAATCAGTACAGCACCTTACAGGATCGAGACTCTATGTGTATTTTCCATCTTTATGTGGCTTATTCTCTTTATTTTTTATTTAAAGACTTTATCTTTTCTTTCTATTTTTTTCTTTTTCTTTTTTTGGTTTTTGAGACAGGGTTTCTCTGTGCAGTTTTGGTGTCTATAGACCAGGCTGGCCTTGAACTCACAGAGATCAGCCTGCTTCTGCCTCCCAAGTGCTGGGATTAAAGGCGTGTGCCACCACTGCCCAGCTCATTTTCTTTTTTTAAGCTATGAGCATTGTTCAACACACTATAACTTGTTTAGAGGTGGTATGAGAGACTGTGGAACTAGGAAGCCATGTTTGGCTCCGTTTTTGTGTGTGTGTGTGTGTGTGTGTTTGGAACCTTTTTTTTTTTTTAAAGCTTTCTCGGGTCCTATATGGAAATATGTGCCCCATGTTGGGTGCCATATGTAGTCAGACTTTCCTTTGGGCTACTCACAAAGACTTATTTTTAATTTATGAACGCTTGGCTAATAGTTTAGGCTTGTTTCTTTCGTCGTCTTCTCCTCCTCCTTCTCTCCCCCCCTCCCCCCCCAGACAGGGTTTCTCTGTGTAACAGTCTTAGCTGTTCTGGAACTCGCTTTGTAGACCAGGCTGGCCTTGAACTCATAGAGATCCACCTGCCTCTGCTGTCCAGGTGCTGGGATTAAAGGCATGTGCCACCACTGCCCAGTCTTAGGCTTGTTTCTTAAATTAAGTCATTTTTATTAATTTGCTTTCTATCTCATGGCTTTATTACCTCATCTCCATATTGCCCAACCTGTTTGCTCTGCATCCGGCTGGTGACTCTGCCTTCTTCCTAGAGTTTTCTCTGGCCAAGTCCCTGCTATATCTCCTGTCTAGCTGTTTGCCATTTAGCTTTTTATTAAACCAATCACAGTGGCATATCTATACAGAATGTAATCAGATATCTTGCAACGATCATGTTTGGTTTATGTGTGCTTGACATTGAACCTAGAGCTATGCATGCTAGGCAAGCTCTCTGCTGGCTGAGCTATATGTCCCTAGCATGATGTTACACATCCTTTTTTCTTTTCTTTTTCCTCCCTCCCTTCCTCCACTTCTTGTTTGAGCTTAAATATTAACTGTATTTCATAAAATCATTTTTTAAGTTTTATGTGTATGTATGCTTGCATGTATATGTGTATACCATATATGTGTCTGGTACATGCAGAGGCCATAAGCTGAGCAGTGTGGGTGCTAGAAGCCAAACTCAGGCCCTCTGCAAGAACAGTAAGTGCTTTTTTTTTTTTTCTCCCGAGACAGGGTTTCTCTGTGTAGCTTTGCGCCTTTTCCTGGAACTCACTTGGTAGCCCAGGCTGGCCTCAAACTCACAGAGATCCGCCTGGCTCTGCCTCCCAAGTGCTGGGATTAAAGGCGTGCGCCACCACCGCCCGGCTCAGTAAGTGCTCTTAACACTGAGCCATCTCTAGCCCCTGTGTCTTCCCCTTACTGAAGTTATCTACAGTAATACCATTTTACTTTTGCCAGTGTATGTTTCCTTTGGGAGTAGGGGCTCGAGACAGGTCTCTCTACATAGCCCTGGCTTTCACTCACTGTGTAGGCCAGGCAGGCCTTGTATTCACAGAAATCCATATGCCATTGCCTATGTGCTGGGATTAAAGGTGTGGGCCACCACCCCCAGCTCTTTGTTTGTTTGTTTCTTTTTTCCTTTTTTTGGTGTTTTGACACAGGGTTTCTTTGTGTAGTCCTGACTATCCTGGAACTTGCTCTGTAGACCACCAGCCTAGAACTCAGAGATCCCACCTGCCTCTCAGAAGTACTGGGATTAAAGGCGTGGTCTACCACTGCTGGTCCCATGTTCATACTGAATAGACAACTCACATACTACCTGCTTTCAAAGTGCACTGTAAAAACCCCAGTAATCAAACCTGGGGACGGGTTCAGTGGTTAAAGCACTTGCTGGGCAATGGTGAAAACTGGGAGTTTGGATCCCCAGACCTCATGTGAATGACAGCCTGTCATTCCAACTTCAGATATCAAACCTTGGGATCACCAGAGCAAGCTGGCCAGCAAGACTAGCCATATCAGCAAGCTCTAGGTTTGATTGAGACCCTGCCCCAATGAATAAGGTAGAAGAGCAATGGAGAATGATTCTCAATGTTAACCTTTCTTTGTTCAACAAATGTATATGCATGGACCCCCATATATGTGCACTCACACATACCCCCCCCCCCCCGAAAATTTCCAGACATGCATACACATGCATAGTACACCCACACATGGAGAAAATAACAAAGTTACAGTAATCAAAACTATGGTGCAGACACATACATCACAGGACTATAATAGTTTAGAAAAGTAGTCCTGCCATATCACATTACCATCAGTCTTTTTAAACAACAACAAAAGGTCAGAACAACTCAAGGGAGAAAGAATGGGTTTATAGATGAGTGTGGTGGTGGTGGTGGTGTATGAGTGTGTGTGTTTAGCAATGTTACCATGGTGCTTGACAAAATACTTTCAGTACATATAGAAATTAACCCCAAGACAAATGTAGAGCCTAAAACTATAGAACTTAATAAGAAAAGAGCCTAAAACTTAGGAAACTTATAAGAAAACTTTGCAACTTGATTGGTCAAAGATTTCTTAATACAATAAACAAAAACCTTTAGAAAGGAAGAAAGTATTAGCTTTCTATTGAGTCTATGCCTGATGTGGTGGTACAGACCTTTAATCCCAGTACTGTAGTTCTGGGCTGTTTCTCCAGCTGTCTCAAAATTTGCTGAGCTTTTCTGTTCCATGTATAACACACCCACACACGGGAAAAAAAATAAAAAAAGGAAAACGAAAACCAGCTACAGTAATCAAAACTGTGGTACAGATACATAAACCACAGAACCACAGGAGGAATATAAGAGGATGCTTCTTACAGCTCAACTTTAGATGGATGGGCATCTAGGTCAACCTGTTGTCCTGCACATGGTCTTTGTGAGGGCTCATTTCCCAGGGTACTGCATGTGGCTTTTTCAGTTTAGACAGCAGCTTTCTAACATGGGAGTTGGGTTGGCATAGGGGACATTGCTGCCTCAATATACTAGGGCTTACAGCTAGCTGAAGTCCCTCTAGTCAGTACCTCATGGCTGTACCCAAACTCATTGTGGGAAAGAACTACATTAGATTGAAAGATGAAGAGGGAGTATTTGTGTCTTAGAGTTTCTGTTGCTGTGATAAAATAAAACACCATGGCCAGAAGCAATTTGGGAAGGAAGCTTACAGTTCCGTACCGTAGTCCATCATCAAAAAGTTGGAAGGGCAGGAATTTAAGGCAGAAGCAGAGATCATGGAGTAATGCTGTTTCCTGGCTTTCTCAGTCTACTTTATTATATTATCCAGGACTACCTGCCCGGGGATGGCACCTCCCTCAGTGAGCTGGGTGCTTCCACATCAATGAGGAAAGTGCCCTATAGACTTGCTTACAGGCCAATCCTTTGGAGGCATTTTCTGGTTAAGATTTTCATTCCTGGGTTAGAGAGATGGTTAAGTGGTTAAGACCTCTGCCTATTCTTGAAGAAGACCTAGGTTCAGTTCCCAGCACCCACATGACAGCTCATAACCGCCTGTAGCTTCTCTTCTAGAGAATCCAATGCCCTCTTCTGGCCATTGAGGGCACCAGGGACACATGTGTACAGATACATGTACAGGCGAAACACTAATACATGCAAAAAGTAAATAAATAGAAATTTAAAAAATTTAATATTCTTCCTAGATGAATCTAGTTTGTGTCAAGTTGACATAAAATCTAACTAGTTCAGTATGGTAGTTAGTCTTCAAGGTTGCCTCAAATGGTATCTGTTTCGTTATATTCTGTGTGTAGTGTTTTCTAACACAAGAGTAGGTCTGACCTCAGTAACTATGAGGATATTGCAGAAGTCACAACACTTGCCTAATTTACAGCTACCTAGAGAGGCCATGGAGAGAACCTCACTTGTTTTGTGCAGTTAGAGCCATGTGGATATAGCTATTACTGAAAGATCATGCAGACTCATTCAAGGCTTCAGATGACATTCTTGTCATAGTGCAACCCCTTGAGAAATTCCAAGCTGTGAACCACTTGGCTTAAGCCATGTTCCCAATACTAACTGCATGATAAATACATAGTTATCGTTTCTAGGTGCTTCATGGGAGGGAGGGTATATTTTTAGATAGCAATAGATGAAAATACACACCTTTCATATGTACTTTTAAAAGTAGAAACAAGATTGAGTCTTGCTATGCAATTCAAACTGACTTTGAGTTATCTCTGTAGCTCAAGTTGGCCTCAAACTCAGCATAAGTTATTTATAATTGAAACTTTCCATCAGAAATACAATATGAAACATTTAAATATGGTTTTGTATTATACAAAGGCTAATAAAATTTCAAGCGAAGGTTTAAGGAGCCTGTAACATTCAACTTTGATTATAAAAATGAAAATGATGGAAAGATGCTAAATATTTCATCAGTTGTATATATGGGGGTCAAAACCTTTTTAATTAAGTTACATTTGAGTAATGAAATCAAGCATGTTGACGTATATGTGTAGTCTCAACTGCTTGAGAATCCAAGGAAGAAGTTGGGAGAATCACTTGAGGCCAGGAGTTTGGTTCTGCTCTGACAACTTAGCAAGATGTAATCTAAATAAGTAGTTCAATACGATCACTAGTGGATGCTTTCAAGTTTTTATAAGAAGATATGGTGTAAAACAGATAAAATGAGTAATCTACAAGATGATTCTTGTTTTTTTATTAGTTTCTTTGTGACTATACTTTTCATGATTATGATCCTTTTTTCAGTGTGTGGGTGTGGGTGTGGGTGTGGGTGTGGGTGTTTATGCTTCTGTGGTGGTTGGGAATGAACCCAAGACTTTGTGCTCTACCACTGACATACACATCCCCAGTTCCCTTTTCCCAGACTTAAAGAAGGAGAGGAGGAGGGGCACCTCTTACTGATTACTAAGTATTGTGGGTTGATTATTTTATTTTTATTTATTTATTTTTCTTACAGATGGTAGTGAAAACTTTTATGGATATGGATCAGGATTCAGAAGATGAAAAGCAACAGTATCTCCCTCTAGCCTTGCATCTCGCATCTGAATTCTTTCTCAGGAACCCTAATAAAGATGTGCGCCTTCTCGTAGCATGTTGTTTGGCTGATATATTTCGAATCTATGCCCCAGAAGCTCCATATACTTCCCATGATAAACTTAAGGTAAATACGGTGTTTACAAAAACGTTACTTTTATTTTTGTCACATGAGCATGGATTTTTGACCACAGGTTTTATATAATTATCACCTACAGACATGACTAGTACAGAATGAGGCCTTGAAAGGTAAAGACCGGAGCTTGTCCTGGTCTGTTCATATTTAACCTTCTTGTTAGTCCCCCAGAAAACCCAGTTGGATAGATGGGAAGCATAAGTAGTGGCTTAATGATAATTTGTGAAACAGTAATATACTAGAATTTACACATTGAAATAACTTTTCCCCTTACAAGTCATTAAATACTGGATATTCAGAACTGCTTGTTTTGATGGTTCTACTTTTTTTCTAAACAATTAAAAATAATTATTAAAGTGAACTATTGAACTGATTTTATATTATTTAAATTCTTGGGGAATTTGTAAACTTTAGAAAACTGTCTTTTTATTATTTATGTGTATGTGTCTGCATGAGTTTATGTGTACTGCGTTCATGCAGATGTCGGCAGAGATAAGAGGAGGGTGTGGGATTTTCTGAAACGCATTGCAGGTGGTTTGAGTCACCAGATGTAGGTGCTGGGAACCAACTCAGGTTCTCTAGAAGAGCAGCAGGTGCTTTTATCCGTCAACCCATCACACCTTTTTAAGTATAGTCAGCATCGCCCTCTCATCCCTGTGGTTTCTCTTCCCATACTTTCAATCACTTGTGATAAACCCAGGTATTAGATGGGAAATACCACTGATAACCGGTCACAAGGTGTCGGTTTGATAGAACCACAATGAAGTTCGCGGTCACGCTTTATTCCTCTTGAGACATATGCCGTCTGCCTGTGAGGCACTCAGTGGCTGCCTTTGTTAGCTGAGAACTGGAATAGTGTCCTAGTGTTTATGTTTAAGTCATCTATTTTTTAGTAATGACCCCTTTTATAACTTTGTAACTTTTATAACTTGGTTTATAGAATAAACTATCATGACTATGTATGTAAGGAAAAAACAAAATGCATGTAGATTACAAGAATCCACTGTAAGGATTACAGCAAAACAAGTCATTTTGTACCATACTAATGCTCCTTTGAATGGATGAAAACGTCTAAAGGAAATGTACTAAGGAATAAAGCACCACCATCAGTCCTCAGCTTAATGTCTTGCCTTTGTTCCAAATAGCTTTTTGTCACACATCAGATTCAAAACCATGGGCTGAAAACTACTTGGTTACATGTCAGAAGTAGTAATGAAAAGACTCATTAAACTTCTTTAAAAAATGAAGATAGTAGTTTTCCATGATGCGACATAGAGACAGTGAGTGACCAAAAGCTCTACAATTAGAAGAGAGTGTAGTAAGATAAAAGATGGACGTTCTCAGATGAGATGTCCTAAAATAGGCAGAAGTAAGTCTTTAGCTTTACTTCCAAAGAATGTTGGTTGTTCTAATCTTTTCCAGTCATTTAAAATAATGTAATGGGCTGTCCCATAGCATTCAAATAAAGGGAAACGTTCTTTATTGTAGTTTGTAATTACTTTTATATATCTATACCTCTATATGTAACTATAGATATGCACTTAGTGTTTTGCAAAAATGATAAGTAATAGTGTCTAAGCTAATATATTTTTCATTTTTTTATTTCTCTAACAGGACATATTTCTCTTTATTACCAGACAGTTAAAAGGTTTGGAGGATACAAAGAGTCCACAGTTTAATAGATACTTTTATTTATTAGAGGTAACAGTAATACTTTATTTAATAAATATAATTTCATGTAGTTGCAAATTCTTAAAACTATAATATAAAGTAAAACTTTTATGTATAACTTAATAAATTCTTAAATTTCATAAGGAAAATATCTCTATGTTTCCTCCTGTCTTAAAAAGATAAGTATATCCAGTGGGGAAGAAAATTGATATTTTACTTTCATTCCTAATCTAAAAATGAATTTTCACTACTTCTGAAATTTTGTAACTGTATATATATATATTTGTAATAACTCCTAACTATTCAGTACTTTTCAACTTGAGAAAGTTGATGCTACCAGATTGGAATGATTTATAATTTATAATTGTGTACATTGAATCTTTGTAGACTTTAAACAATTCTACTTGTAAAAATTAAATTGTACGAGTGTGCTTTTGTATAACAGTTCTGCATATATGTGATTAACCAATTATTTTTATTTATTGATTTAAGAATTTAGCTTGGGTTAAATCATATAACATCTGCTTTGAGTTGGAAGATTGCAATGAAATTTTTATTCAGCTTTTTAGGACTCTCTTCTCAGTAATCAAGTAAGTTTTTTTTAAAGCTTTTTTTTTTTTTAATTGTGTATGTTCTATATATAAATGTACTCTAATATGTAAACTAAACTCTTCAGAGTTCTAGGGATTTTTTTCTAAGACTATTACAAAGGAGGGAATAAACAAGTCCTGTTATTTGAAAGCTGTCCTTACCATTGTTTAATTATGAGACAAGAGCTACTTTGTATCTCTGAGAGACCTTGAACTTCTGTAGCCAGGTTGGCCTCAAACTTGTAGTAGTCCTCTGCCTTAGCCTACTGAGTGATTGGATTATTAGGATTGAGCCAGCATGCCTGATGTTACACTACCTTTTAAATTTATGGTATAGATTAATTGGTTGACTTTTCTGTGTCTTTTTATGTGTTTGAGGCTATCATTAGAGGATCATAAAACAGTCCTTGGAGTTTAAAAAAAAAATTGACAGTTGTGTACATATATACACTGATCATATTCACCCTCAGGATACCCACTTTTTGTCGTTTTTTTTTAAATCCCCCCTCCCCATAATCCCATGAGTCTTGCTAGTACTTCCTGCTGGAATATTTAAGTCTTTTGTTGGCATGATCTTGTGCTGGTAACCATAGATAGTGAGTTCATTGGTGCAGTGGCCGTGCCGTGAAATTGTCGGGATGGAATCTAGGGTCTCATACTTGCAAGATACTAGGCAAATGCTTTACCACTGAACTATAGCTCTGACTCTTGAAAGTCATATACATTGCTTAAATCAACTTTTCAGTATAGTTACTGGTCAGGAGACAGGTGAGTCCAAACTGATTTCAGTGTAGTAGTTTGATTATTTGTTCATACCCAACGTCTGTGAGATGTATCTTAAAGTATTATATGCAAATATGTCTTATGTTAATTTTAAATTCTCTACCACATTAAAATATGTAGGAAAAAGCAATTGAAATTCATTTTATTAATTCATTGTATCCAAAAAATTAACTTTTCATTATATGGCTTTGCAAGGTTGCATATTAGAGAGTGTATTTCTAGAACTTTTTCCTTTCTCCTTTGGTATTAACCTAAAGTAGACAGATTTGGTTAGTCCAAAGTTAGAAGCTAAAACATTTAGATCTTAAGAGCTTCCTGTCTCATTTTTACTGCCAGCAAGCCATTGGAATAAGTAATAGAAACTTTTATATTAATTAACTTTTTATGTATAACAAAACATACTAGGAACTTGATAGTATGAGAAGTAATTTCCAGCCCATGATTCTGCTTGGCAGTTTGTCTGGTCTGGATTCTCTGCTGTGTCTGTAGTTATTTAACAGGACACCTGGCAAGTGGTTGAAATAATGGAACAATAAAATCACATTTTCATCACCCAGCAGGCTGGCCCCAGCATCTTCATACACTGACTAGGCTTCAGAATTGTCAAGAAAGGCAAGCTCTACATAGTAGAACGTGGTAATCCTTTAGTAGCTTCTGCTTGAGTGGCTAAGCAAGTTGTATAGGCAAACCCAGATGAAAGGATTGGTCAGATAGTCCATCCCTGGTTCCTCATGGATGGAACATCATTGTAATGTGACATACAGGAACAGTTTGTGGGGAGATGACTCGGGTGGTAAAGTGCTTGTTGCACAAGCATGAGGACCTGGGTTTGAACCCCAGAACCTCTGTAGAAAAGCCAGGCTGCATGGCACATGCTTGTAATCTCAGCGCTGGACACGTAGAGACAGGCAGAATTTAGTGCTCTCTGGCCAAGCAGCCTGCTTGGTGAGCCACAGTGAGAGACTCCACTACCTCCCTCAAAAGTTAGTGGCTCTTGAGGATTGACACCTGAGTTTGTCCTGTCTTTAACACATGCTCAAATAGGTATTTGTACACCGTGAATATATACACATAGACACACCAAAAAAAGAATAATAATTTAAAAAGAACAGTTTATAACCACTGTTTGCATTGTACCAGCATTTCATAGGCTTTCCTTTTGAAATTTGATTACTATCTCCAACAACTTGTGAAGTTACTGATTTGTTCCTCCTATAATCTTCTCCACACAAAATCTACTCCAGCTACTTCAAAGCCTTTTTTTTAAATTCACTTCAGGAAATTTGGTTAGGATATATTGTAGAACTTTTCTTCGGGCTTTGGTTTGGTTTGGGTTTTGTACTTGGGGCCCCTTGAGTTTCTAGACTCCGGGCATATCTTCTTTTGATTACTCTTCCAAACTCTCATAGGAAGTCCAAAGGTTATTCATTCTCCAGATACGAGGAATTTTTTCACCTTCATGTGATGATCATCAAACACTTGATTCTTTGAGTTTGATTTCTGAGTAATTCTTTGCTCACTGATTACTCCACTCTATAAGCCTTATTCTGTGTGCACTCCAGGAAGAGCCATTAGGGTCTACTAGGGCTGTCTTCCCTGGGCTAACCGCCTCTTAATTTACTGAGAACTGGGAAAGTTATAAGGTGCTGTTTTTTCCTTCATCAATATATGCATGATAACCAATAGCAGAACACTATTGTTTATATATTTTACTCAGTTTTTAGTTGTTTCAGATACAGGGCACATCACTCTTGTTACTGCATCCAGCTGCAAGTAAAGTTGTAAGTTTACTGACCCGGATTGGTGAAATCTTTAAAATAATTTGTTTTTGAGACAGGTTCTTACCAGGTATCCCTGGCAGGCCTAGCATTCATTATGTAGCCCAGGTTGGCCTTGAATTCACAGAGATCAGTCTGCTTCTTAGCACTAGAGAGGCTGAGGTGGAAGGAATGTCACAAGTTTGAGGCTAGCCTGGGCTACAGCAGTGAATTCCAGACCTGGACTACAGAATGAAATTTTATCTTAAAAATACAATAAATGCTGGGCATGATGATGCATGCTTTTAGTCCCAGCACTTTAAAGGCAGAGGCAGGCAGATCTCTGAGTTTGAGGCCAGCCTGGTCTACAGAGCTAGTTCCAGGTCAGCTGGGGCTACACAGAGAAACCCTGTCTCAGAAAATAAAACAACCACAACAACAAAACAAATATTGGACAGGAAAAAGATGGCTCAGTAGTTAAGAATGCTTTCAGCTATATCAGAGGACTCAAGTTTGTTTTCCATCAGGTGGCTCACAATTGCCTATTGTTGTGTTTTAAAAACAGTGGGAAGGAGTCACATCATACAACAGGGTTTATAGGAAGAGGGGCGAGAAGGGGCAGAGACCGGTCCCTGGGGATGAGAGAGAAGGAAGAGAAAGAGACGGAGGTGCCTTTTATAGTGAATGCACACAGGAGGTGCTCTTAGTGGCTGCAGCTGAGAATATGTCCTGTCAGGACCCTAAGGACAGGCCAGTATAGATGCCTAAATGCCGACACCTATAACTCCAGCTCCAAGGAGATTTGACATCGTTTTCTGACCTCTATGAGTGCCCACACACGTGGTATGCACTCACACATATACATGTAAACAGACCTAAAATAAATTAAAAAATGAAATGAATTTTTGGATAAGTAAATAAATGAATGCCTCCCAAGTGCTGAGATTAAAGGCATGCATCGCCAAGCATTTTTCAGTCCCTTTCATCTGTCTTCCTTGTACTCTTCCTTTCCTTCCTTTGAGGATATATGGATCTGAGAACCAAGCACTCAGAGGGGTGTGTGTGTGTGTGTGTGTGTGTGTGTGTGTGTGTGTGTGTGTGTGTGAGATCAAGTTTAATATCTATATTCTTCAACTCATTTCCCTGCCACACACACTAGACAGACACATTGAGAATTATGCCAGTTAGTGTTTTGTTATGTGTATAAGATATTTTGGAGAGTACACACGAAAGGACTGTCTTTCTAAACATTGTAGAAAACTATAGCAGTGTGACAAATATCTCCCCCCACCCCCCCCACCCCCCGAACTTTTAAAAGCTTATATGTTTTCATCATTAAATGCTAGATGAGTTAATTATTTTTTGTTGTTGTTTCAAGAAAAATTTTAAAACACTTTAGATAATTCAATCTTTCAATTTTATTTTAAACTTCTGTATTTATACTATAGAATATAGTTACATCATTCTGTAGACTATACATTTTAAAGGGATTTCTTTATTATGATTATGTGAGTGTATATGGGTAAGTGACTTGTAGACAATACTTCATTAGAAATTAGGGTGATGTTTGTTTAGAGTACTTTATAATAATATGGTTCAGTTATCACAGGAGGCCTTGAGGGGGAGTAAGTATGACAGCTGAAATTTCTTTGCCATTGTCAGCATGGTTCCCTCAAGTAAAAATCCTTTAACACCTCAGATTGTTTATGTTGTACTGTGATTGAATCTGGGGCTTTCTGTGTGCTAAATGTTCTGCCACTGAGCTGTATTTCCCATTCTTACTCTCTCCCTAGAGAGATTCTTGCTTATTTTTATTTGTTCAGCTAGCTTTAAGCTATGATTTACCCTTCCCAGTCTCCCGAGTCACGAGGATTATAGGCCTTTTGCCTCTAGGTCCTAAGATTATTGCTTTAAACTGGAAATTTTAACTGTCATGGTGGCACTTAGGGTGAGGAGGTGCAACCCAAGTTTCGTAGGTTACATAGCAAGGCCTTGTCACCAGTAAACAGACAAGTATATGAAAAAAAAAATAGACCCCAGGGAACTTTGTCTTTCTATATGTCTTAATTATTTTCCCTTCTTTTTAGCAATAGCCACAATAAGAAGGTACAAATGCACATGTTAGATTTGATGAGTTCTATCATCATGGAAGGTGATGGAGTTACTCAAGAATTACTGGATTCTATTCTTATCAACCTCATTCCTGCACACAAGGTCTGTATAGTATCAAGATATTAAAGATCAGTTTACCTAAATAAATCAGTTCCTGGCTTTTGACCATTAGCAATTTTATATAATAATTCCTATTCTGACGCTAGAATGAGTCACAGTCTTACAGCCATTATCTTTAGATACGTTGTTTAAAATATTTAAAAGTTTTTTATTTGCTTTTTTTTTACGTGTATGAATGTTTTAACCTGCATGTATATCTGTGCACTATGTGTGTGCAGTGTCCACAGAGGCCTGAAAAGGGCCTGGAGTTAAAGACAGTTGTGAGACACTATGTGGGTGCTGGGAATCAAACTCCTATCCTCTGTAAGAGAGGCTAATGCTGTCAACCATGGGCCTCAGAAATGTGTTTCTAGTTTCTTTTTGAGAGATAATAGATGAATAAGATTGAATCTGTTTCATACTAGAGAAATGTTGACAAGTGTTCTTTAAAACAATTTTCTCAATAAATTTTTAAAATTTAAATATATGCCATGGCCACCATCTTTCTTAGATCCTTTAATGTGTTGTAATACATTAGGACTTAGGGAAGCATAGTAATCATCATTTCAGAAACATGATCTGGGTGTGAGACACCTTTACTATACTTGCTTGGGAAACAGAGGCCGGCAGATCTCTGAAGCCAGCTTGATGTATAAGTTCCAGGCTAGCCAGTGCTTTCCCTACCCTTTCCTTTTTGTGGTTTAGGAATTTGAATCTAGGCCCTCATAAATGTTAGATGATTGGTCTACTATACCACTGAATCACATCCCCAGGACTTTTCTTCAAAGACACGTTGATTCATCAGTGAACAAGTTAGCATTTGGGTTGGGGAAGGAGCATGTATTTAGGATAATATGTGTAGTGAGTTCATGTTGGTTAACATATCAACTTAAAAGCCTTGACATCTGTTTTACTTCAGGAAAGCTTTATATAGGTTGAACCTTTGGCTGCCTGTCTAATGTATTATAGTGTTTGATTTGTTGAGTTCATTTGGCTGGCACCTTCTGTGTAAAACCTGGAATGGAATTAACTTTTTTCATATTTTGGTAGAGTTGAAGTACTTAACTGTTCAAATGATTCTGTCTCATCAGTTCACCAATTCATTTGTAGCTTTACATGATTTGTTTTCCAGAACTTAAATAAACAGTCCTTCGACCTTGCAAAAGTCCTGTTGAAAAGGACAGTCCAGACTATTGAAGCGTGCATTGCCAATGTATGTATTTCTGTGTACATTTGTTTCAGAACTCTATGATTCTTGGGGTATTATGTAGATTGATTAGAATCATTCATATACAGATATATTTCTTATGTAAACAGTTTTATTCAAATAAAATATAAAAACTTACATGTAAATGTGACCACAATTAGAGAAATGTAGCAAAACTATAAAATGTCTTTAAACTGGCACAAGTGATAGAAATGACTTTAAAATCTGACTACATTTTCACCCCTTCTTCTGCATTTGTGTTCAGTTGTCATATCCCTCCCAAATATGTGAAACTTTCAATTTGTTTCTGTATCTTTTCTCTTCCTTTGGAAAAAGGGTCTCATTATGTAGCAATGGCTGGCTTGGAACTTTCTATAGAGATAGATCAGGTTGGCCTCAGAGATCTGTGTCTTTATCTGTATACATTTTTCTCTTTGTGTCTTCTGGGCCATTCTTCTAAAACTCTGTTTCTTCTTCAGTAGATGTTTATAAATATGTGTTTTAAAAAAAAAATGTATGTTGTGGGGAGCTGGGGTCAGAGGATAACCTGTAGGATCAGTTCTGTTCTTCCATCATGTCTTGGGAAATCAAACTAAGCTCATCAGGTTTGAGAGCAGCTCTTAGCCTTATAAATAGTATTTTTAAAAGTTTATTGATAACTGGGTGGTGGTGACGCATGCCTTTAATGCCAGCACTTGGGTGGCAGAAGTAGGCGGGTTTCTGTAAGTTCGAGGCCAGTCTGGTCTACAAAGCAAGTTCCAAGACAGCCAGGGCTATACAGAGAAACCCTATCTTGGGGGAAAAAAAACAAAACAAAAACGTTGACATTCACCCGCCTTTCCCACCACATGCACATATACAAGCATGTGCATAAGTTAATTTCTGTAATGGACATGCCTTTAATCCCAACACTTTGGAGGCAGAGCCAGGCGAATCTCTGTGGTCTACAGAGTGAGATCCAGAACGAGCACTAAACCTCATAGAGAAACCCTGTCTCAAAAAAAAATATATATATATATATATATTTTGCTACCTTAAAATAGTAATTCTTTTACAAATTTACTCATGCACATCTATTGTCTTTTATGTCTAGCTCTATATTTTAGCTTTTTATTAATAATACGAATAGATATAAGTTGACACATACTCACTTCCCTTATTGCCTTATATTTAAAGGTTTTATCAGTGTTTTCCTTTACAGGTCATCTTTGAGAACGCAACACTATTGTGGAATTACCTCATTATAAACAAAAGAGAGATTACTAATTTAAATTGTATAAAATTGCTATGTCTATTATTAAATTAAGACTTGATATGTTACCTTTAATGTCCTCTTCTCAGTTCTCAGAAATAACCATTAGTAGGTTCAGATACACTTTCATAAGTATCATCCCATGCATATTTGTGTGTATACATATATTTTATTTTCTATGTATAGGTGTTTTGACTACATGTATGTCTGTGTACCATGTATGTACCTGGTACCAGTAGGGATCAAAAGAGGGCATCAGATCCCCTGGGACTAGAGTCACAGATGGTTGAGTGCTGCCCTGTGAGTTCTGGGAATGGAACCTGAATCCTCTGTAAGAGGAGCCAGTGCTCTTGACTGCTGAAATGGGGCTTTATTTTAAGACTTTTTATTCTTTTCAAAGATCCCATATTAAACATGAGATTTTTTTTCTGACTCATAATTTATCTTGCTTTCTAAAGAAATACATATAACTTTGTGATATCAGAAGCAAATGCTGATTTGCATAGAACTGTGTTTTTAACATTTTGAAATCTAGTTCCTGTCTGGAGAGATGGCTCAGTGGTAAAGAGTGCTTGCTGCTCTTCAGAGGACCCAAAATTCCCTTCCCAACATCCATGTCTAGCAGCACACAACAACTGCCTATAACTCTAAATCCAGTGGATTCATGCCGTCTTCAGGCCTCCATGGCCATATATACACACAATGAAATCTATAAAAAGTAACAAACATTCACATATATATATATATATATATATATATATATATATATATATATATTCTCATATATATATGAGGTGTATGTGTACGTATGTGTGTGTGTAGGTCACTTGTGATATTTTTTGTACTCTAGATATTAAATATTCTTTTTCTCCTCCACTATTCTTTTAGTGTATCCAAGCCTCTCTGGGGGTGCTCATGAGTGTGATTAATTTCTTTTGGAGAAGGTCAGAAAACGGCATCACATCACCTGGAAGTAGAGTTACAGGCAGTTATGAGCCACACTTACAGAGTTTTGGGAAGTAAATTTGAGTCCTGCAAGAGCAGTGCATTCTTTTAATTGCTGAACCATTTTTAAATTATCATCTAACTTGTGTCTTCAACCTTTATTTTTATCCTAGTCAAAATATATTTGACTTCCACTAGATATATAAAACAAAAGAACACACAAACTTAAAGCCTACCTTAAAATATGTATTACTGAACTCATAGGAAAAAAATAGAATAAATTAGAAATCAGATTGAGACTTTAAATTTTTTTTCACTATTGAGTGATTGCTTTTTAAGTGTCCCTATAATGAATTATACATGATGTCTAAATTGTTTTATTTTAATGAAAATGAAGGTTTTCAGAAATGTCATCCTTATTTGAAACACAGTTTTAATTCATGATTTGGTAATGTTTGGAAGTTTTTTATTGTTTAGATGATTGTCGTTACATGTTAGTAATGCAGTGGCTAATCTGTCGTTCCTTTCCGTTAATACGTGTAACACTGAGTCACAGTTTTCTTTGCATGTCTATCTATGGAAAATTGCCTAAGTTTTTGTTTTTTTGTTTTTTCAAGTAAAATAACACATTTTTTATTTAATATCTCCTGTAGTTTTTCAATCAAGTCCTGGTGCTGGGAAGATCGTCGGTCAGTGATCTGTCTGAACATGTATTTGATCTGATTCAGGAACTTTTCGCTATCGATCCTCATTTATTGTTGTCTGTCATGCCACAGCTGGAATTCAAACTGAAGGTACCATTAGGTTTATAGGAAAAAGTGTGTTTTGAAGATTTTTTTCACTCATTAGAAAGGAAAGAGATAGGAGTTTAGTTTCTCTTGGTTAGCTTCATGACATCACAACATGCATATTTGTTATCTACTGGTGAACATAGTGACATGGAGATAGAAAAGTAGTGCTGTTTTTGAAGTTTATACTAGCCAGCGCTTTGATATCAAATAATACTCATATTTAAGTAGATACTGAATTAATTTTACTTATTGTATAAGTAATGAGTTTAATCATTGTTATGCCAAATCAGTATATTAAGATGCACATACAGTCATACACTAAATAAATAAATAATATTAGAAAGATAATTGATAAACTATTAATGTAGAAAATTTTAATCTTTGTTCCACTCATTAATTAAAATGGATATTGTCAGTTCAACTTATATCCATGAGATATTTTACTGTGACTTAGATCATTCTATGTATCAGCAATAAGAAACCATTTTACACCAGAAGGCCATTTCAAATTCACTTGACGAACATATGAAATTTTACAGTAAGGACTTTAGGTCAACTTAGCAGTTTGGTGTTAGTAGTTTATAGTTGTAGAATTTCACAACTATGGATCTTTAAATGTAGTCACTCACAGGTAATACAAAATTTCCTTCTACTCCACTGTTTGACATTAATTTTTTCTTAAAAGGTTAAATTGGATTAACTAGTAAGTTTTGGATGTTCTAAACACTGTTATTGCTCAATATTTTATTTTGCTTGAAGTCTTAGACAATGTAAAGATTTAATACAATGCTTATATTTGTACAAAGTCTTTATAGTCAATGTATAATTTGCAAATAAGTTGTAAAGTAGGCATAAATTAGCAATAGGGAAGATGTAAGAAGGTCGAGAGCCACGTAATCTAACATAGAATCAGACGAAATTTCTCAAGTAAACAAAAGCTTGTACTATTTCATGGAGTTCATTATAATAGTTGAAATATAAAATTGTTTCTGTTTGGGAAGTAAAGTGCAGCCCTCCCTTCACTGTATCTTCTCTCTGTAGAGCAACGATGGTGAAGAGCGGTTAGCTGTGGTTCGGCTTCTAGCTAAACTGTTCGGCTCTAAGGACTCAGATTTAGCAACACAGAATCGGCCTCTTTGGCAGTGTTTTCTCGGGCGGTAAGAAAGCATAACTTTCAAGTTTTGTATGGTCTCAGAGTCCACTTGATTAAGATTACATATACCAAAACTTTAATTGATATTTGTTGGCTCTGTTGATGTCTGTGTTGTAATTTTCCTTTTAGAATAAATTGTGGAGCAAAGTATTTATGAAGGAAGCTTATTTGTTCATTGTAAAACTTTATGCATGAATGTGTCTTGTGGAGTGTGTGGGTGTGTTCTGAGTATTTTTTATTCTGTAGCAAAATTTCAAGTTTAATAATTTTTGGTGTGCAAAGTCTGTTGTCTGAGTTGGGTAATATGTTTATGGTAGTATTTGTTTCAGCATGGTAAGCACATACTGTTTGCAAAAATGTTTCTATAGAATTATGTATCTTCTGTTTCTTTTCTTTGAGACAGAGTCTCTGTTATGTAGCTCTGGCTGTCTTAAGCTCACTCTGTAGATCAGGCTGTCCTTGTCCACCCTTCTCTGCCTCCTGAGTGCTGAGATTAAAGGTGTGGGCTACTACGCTCGGTTTTCTGTGTTTTCCATAAAACACATTAGCTATCAGTATAATTAACACAGTTTCTACTCAGTAATCATTGTCATTAATAAACACTTTTGTGTTATTTATTTGAAAATAATTAATACTGCCTTATTAACATTTAGCAATCTTTTTCTACTTAGCTTTAATGATATTCATGTTCCTGTGAGATTAGAAAGTGTGAAATTTGCCAGTCACTGTTTGATGAACCACCCGGATTTAGCAAAGGATCTCACAGGTAAGCTCCCTGGTTTATTACACATATTGCTCACAAAACATTTCAGATGTGGCCAGTACCTAACTCTAGTTTCCGAAAAGGATTTGATTCTAGGATGGCTTCATGTCTACTTTGTGGACTAGGAAATTATTTCCTGTTAATAAGATAAAATTTTGTAAAATAAAATAAATATTCATGTATTGGTCATTTGTAATTTATTTAGAAGTCATATGTTGAGATATGTAAGCCTTATGGCATTAGAGTTAGATACAAAACACACCTACATTATTAAATATAATAACATACCTAATGTTTGCAGAAAAAAGAGGCTATTTTCTAGTTTAGATTGTAAGTTTTCATTATTCAATTTAAAGTATTTAAACCTACCTATTTGGCAGTAGCACATAAAAAGCTTTCATGAACATGCTGTTATTTATTAAAAACAGAAGAAATACCTTTTTTGTTTTGATTTTATTTGTATTATAATTGATTTAGAAATTTTAAAGGTCATTCTATGTTTTTTATTATTTGATTTTATATATATCATTTGTCTTATGAACATTTGTATTCTTTTTTTAAGTCTTTTAATTTATAAATGAAATTCCATGCTGTAAAATTGGTACTGTGTTGTCATTTGACCTTCTACCAAAAAAAATTATTTAAGATGTGCTCTGAAGTAATAAGTATAGTTTTGTGAGTAGTAAAGGCTACTTAGTGATGTCTTACAGGTAATTTTACTCCATCCTTTATTTTTTAAACATTAATACAGACAAAGCTTTTGTCTTTTTATCATTTTGAATCATAAACACTTTTATAACTAACATGTAGCTTAACTCTTCCTTTTTAATCATAGAATATTTGAAAGTTAGGTCACATGATCCAGAAGAAGCCATTCGTCATGATGTCATTGTTACTATAATAACAGCTGCCAAAAGAGACCTTACCTTAGTAAATGATCAGTTACTTGGCTTTGTCAGGGAAAGGACACTGGATAAACGGGTAAGATCTGGGAGTGTTGCTCTTTCCTGATTTTCTGTCTTCAAACTGTTTGACACGTGTGTCTGGTATTTAAATACCAATTGCAGCTTTTCTTTGGATATCAGAATAACACTAAATGTACAACTGTGGGTTTTTATGTTTCGTGTACACACACTTCTTTTGGAGACAGGTTGTCACTGTGTAAGTCCTGGAACTTACTTTGTAGAACATGCTGGCTGCAGACTTGTAGAAATCTGCCTGCCTCCATATGCATAGTCTTTGCTTATCTTTATGAATAAGTATGTTGGATCTTTTTTCATATTATGGGAATGGATTTTTCTTTCTTTTAATAATTTATTTTTATTTTATGTGCATTGGCGTTTTGCCTGCATGTATGTTTATGTGAGGGTATTGTGTTCCTGGTACTGGAGTTACAGATAGTTGTGAGCCGCCATGTAGGTTCTGGGAATTGTACCTGGGTCCTCTGGAAGAGCAGCCAGTGATTTTTTTTTTTTTTTTTTTTTTAAACTGGTGAGCCATCTCTCCAGCTCCAAGGGAATGGATGTTTCTTATAGTATTCTTATGTAAAGAAAAAAATAGGTAAATGAAATAATTTGATTTTCTGCACATTTTGCTTTGCAAAAGGCAAGTCATTGGTTATGTACATTTACTTGTTACTTGCATGACTTAGCTGGATCTGTCATTTATGTAGTTAAAAGAAAATATTTCCTAAGAAAGTACAGTTTGCACAGTGCCTGCTATGCTAAGCAGAAATGGTTCTGTGGTTAGTTATTTTGCTGTTTCTGCCTTTGGATGCAGTTAGAAATGTGGGCTGCCAAGGAAGGGTTGTGCTGTGAACGGTTACAGTAGTTACTGAGGAAGAGTTGAGTCAGCCTTAAGACAGAGCCAGACTTAGCCAGGTGTGGTGTCGCAGGCCTTTAATTGAGGGAAAGAGGCAGGGGGATCGCTGAGTTTAAGGCCAGCCTGGTCTACAAAGTGAGTTCCAAGACAGCCTGAACTACACAGAGAGACACTGTCTCAAAAAACCAAAAGAAAAAATCTTGTATAATATTAGAGGGACCAGCCTTAATATTATACATCCCAGGGGCTCAGGAGAGAGAACTACGAATGGCAAGGACTATTTTCAGGAAATAGAGACTCAGCACACCGAACTCTTAGTCCAGTCATTTATTCTTCCAAATCTTCTTCATCCTCCTGTGCCCTGGGAGTCCCGATATATATATATACATACATACACTTACAAGCAGTAATCCCTTGGCAGTGCAAAGCCAGGCTTCCAGGGTCAAACGGAGGGGTGATAAGAATCACATAGAGGGGCAGTAATTGTTCATTATCATTTGGGTTATCACAACCCAAAAGGAAAGTGAGTAATGGGGAAATGAATTAACTAAAGACTAAATTTGGGTAATATCTAAGAAGAGTGATCTTATGTACTCAACTATAATCTTAAACATGATTGGTAGAAAATATTAATAATCTATAAGTTGCTAGGTCAATGGGAGAAAATAAAACTGTCTTCTTTTTTCCCGTGGCTCCTATCTGTCCAAGCTATCTGCCGTTTTTTCTGCAGGGTGGGGGAAAGTGCTTGGTCGCCAGGCAACCTGTGTATAGCTGGATGCCTCTGGTGATAGTTAAAGGGATATCTGGAACTAGAAGTAAGATTTGGGAAAGGAGGAAGTTAAGCTTAATTGGCACATCCGCCAGGCCTTCTCAAATGGGTAGTCTGGACGTTTAAGTCTGTTCTTAGAGAGTACAGAGGTATCTCTGATAAGGTACTATACTCCGTCTGGGGATGGACCTGGCCAGATGCTGCCAGTGACGATAGTTACAGGGAGTCTTGAACTGGGGTTCTGGTGAGCATAGCTGTTAGCGCAGAAGGTTATCTAAATATTCCAAGAAGTGGTTAGGTAAGGAGTTAGAGGTCTATAAAGTTAGTAAGGCTGTAAGAAAGGAGAGTCCGAGCTAAATTGTGTAAATCTGTTACTTAAGGTCCACTTGACCTGGATGGTGTCTCCTTGTGGAATTTACCTTAAGTCAGGAGACTAGCATGTGGTAGTCTGGACTGTTATTTCTTTTTTAGATTTATTTATTTATTATGTATACAGTATTCTGCCTGCATGTGTCCCTGCAGGCCAGAAGAGGGCACCAGATCTCATTACAGATGGTTGTGAGCCACCATGTGGTTGCTGGGAATTGAACTCAGGACCTCTGGAAGAGCAGCTGGTGCTCTTAACCACTGAGCCATCTCTCCAGCCCTGGACTGTTATTTCTGTTAGTTCTTGAATGTGGCACTGATTCCAGTGCTGAAAGGGGAGAAATGGTTCGGCTGTGGGGAAGGAAGCCTTTCCTGAGGCTGTTCTCCAAATACCTTGAATGTATATGTCCAAAGAGTGATCAGTCCACACTGTTAGCAATTCTTAGGGAAAAGTCAATTGGGAAAACTTGAAGGCACACATGATTTTCGTAACAGAAGACAGCTGATATATAACAAGCCAAATAACACCAAAAGCTCCCTGGAATTTGGCTTCCTCTGAAGGAATTCCTTGATCCCTTCAGGTAGTGACTTTGCCATAACCAGTTCAGTTCTTAAAATATATTTCTGTAGCCTGTAGCAAAAAAAAGAAAGAGTGAGTCTTTTTTTTTTTTTTTTTTTTTTTTTTTTTTTTTTTTTTTTTTTTAAACGTCATCTTTCTTGGAGCCCTGGCTGTCCTGGAAAACTTGACCAGGCTGGCTTTAGACCTACAGACATCAGTCTGCCTCTGCCTCCTAAATATTGGCATTAAAAGTGTTCACTACCATGCATGGCCTCTTTTTTTTTTTTAATTTATTTATTTTTTTTTATCTTTTAAAGACAGGGTCTTGAGGCTGGATAAATGGCTCAGTGGTTAAGAGTATTGGTTCCTCTTCCAGAGGTTCTGAGTTCAGTTCCCTGCACCCACATGGCAGCTCCCAACTGTCTATAACTGTAATCCTATGGGATCTGATGTCCTCTTCTGGTATGCATACATACATGCAGACAAAGCACTCATATATGTAAATAAATAATAAATAAGGACAGGTTCTGCTATAGCCCAGCCTAGCTATCACCACTAAAGACATCTAGAATTTCTGGTTCTCTTGTTAAAACATTGGACAGAGCTGCTGATGAGAGGATCCACTGTGCTGCTGTGAATGCACACAGCAGCTACTGTGTAGCCTAGTGCGGCCATTGCAGGTTTGTGGATTTGAAGATAGCTCTGGTGTCTGGCTCATCTCAGAAATGCTGTTTTTCTAGTGGCGAGTAAGAAAAGAAGCCATGATGGGGCTGGCTCAGCTTTATAAGAAATACTGTCTTCATGGGGAAGCAGGAAAGGAAGCTGCAGAGAAAGTCAGCTGGATAAAGGACAAACTTCTTCACATCTATTATCAGAATAGCATCGATGACAAGTGAGTCTTCATTTTTAAATACTTCTATTTAATTTTTATATAATTCATTTCTAAATATAGAAATAATTTTCTGTATATTTGTACATAGGGTGTTTAAGTATGAGTCTTCCCAAGATTGTAAGTAGCATTATAGTAGTAAAGTGTGTGGACTTGGGAGTGAGGCAGAACAGATACTGAAATGTGCGTTCTGTCTCTTTTTATATGTAGTTCAGCATTATAAAATGAGGAGGAGCAGCAGTGCCTCCTTAAGGGTTATCATGTGGATTTAGGTACTGAGTGTCTGAATAAAGCAATGTTTGGGAGCCTCTCCCATTAGGTTTCTTTTTGCAGAACTGCTGCAACCAGTAGAGAAATTTTTCTCATTTCTTGAATGTTACTTATTATTCTATTTTTAAATTATGCAAATACTTGGTTTTTGTGAAATATTTTGCAGTATTTTGTTGAATTAGAGTGATGACTTATGTATCACTGGATATATGTATTGCATTGGTTAATGAAGAGCTCTTCTGTTACTTTATTCTAGCGATATTGAATAATAAATTTAGACTGGAGATAAGAAAAGTCAAATGTGCTTATTTTCAGGAAGTAATATGAGAAATCCTCTTGTTTTAACTACATGACAGCATGGCAAAGGAACTGAACTACAGTCATAGGAAGTTAATTATTTTCTTGAGAATTAGCAAAAAAAAAAAGATTAATAAAAAAAGGAAAGAGAATTAGCTATCCTTGATATTATAGCTTTCTGTTGGTGCTACTTATAATCTGTAGTTTCAGCCTTCTGAAGATGAACTGGGACAGCCAAAATACCTGTGTTTAAGAATGACATTTAAGAAAACAAAGCTGATAGTACCCACCTATAATTCCAACACTTTTAAGGCTCAGGCAGAGGTTTAAGGCAAGCTTGGCCTATGCATAGCAAGTTTGTGGTCAGTCTGGGATACGTGAAACTTGGTCTATTTTTTTAAAAAAAGAAACAGTACCAATCTCCCCTTTCCCAAAACTGACAGAGAATAATAAGCAGGACCATTGTTCACACCTGTAATCCCAATCCCAGCACTAGGAAGGGTAGGTAGGAGGATCTCCATGAGTTCAAGGCCAGCCAATGCTACAGTGTGAGACCCTTCACTTTGGAGTAACATTCAAGCATTCTAGAACAAATGTTTTATGACAAATAATGAAAAAGGCCCCAAATACAAACTAGATGTAAAGTAACTTACTGAGTCTCCCAAGGGAAAGAGTGACTGTGTACTGAAGATTTTCATTATTTATGTGCACATAGCTCTCACCAGTGGTGTAGTAACTTTATACAAAATGGTTAAATTCAGTTATCACCTCTTAAATAGCGTACTTGTTTTTTTGTGTGTGTTTGTTTTTCATAGACTCTTGGTAGAGAAAATCTTTGCTCAGTATCTTGTTCCCCATAACCTGGAAACTGAAGAGAGAATGAAATGCTTATACTATTTATATGCTAGCTTGGATCCAAATGCTGTAAAGTAAGTTATGTTTCAATGTCTCATATATTTCCTAGGTGGGGCTTTTTTTAAAAATATATAGCATGTCTGTGTCGGTATGTGTGTGTTTGAGTGTTCATGCACTTTTCATAATGATGTCAGTAATACTGTTTCAAGTATTCAGTCAGTCGTGTCTAGATTGATGTGTATGGGTATTTAAACTACCAGCCTTGGCTACGTATTGAGTTTAATGCTAACTAAAATACTCCATCTTGACTGAAAAGAGACAAGCATACAAGTGGACTAGGGTGCCAGGCATGGCGGCTCTATCCCAGCACTCGAGAGGCAGAGGCAGACGGATTTCTGTGAGGACAGCCTGGGCTACAGAGCAAGATCCAGGACAGCCACAGTTCTGTAGAGACCCTGTCTCAAAAAACTAAAACAAAAGAAAACCTACAACTGACTTGGGTTATAATTCATTGGTAGAGATCTTGCCTGGCATGCTGGCATGCACAAGGCCTTAAATCATCAGACACAATGCATAAAACACTGCAACTTCAAATTTATGAGAAAGTTGTAGAAATTGTGGAGTACATGGTAATGTCATTTTTGACCCTTGTCATTTGTTCATTCTATCTAAACTCACATGGTTTTTTCTTAATGATTGGAGAGACATTTATAGATTACAGTGCTCTTTACCTCTAAATGTTTCAGAGTTTACTATGACAAAAATATTCTCTTACATAACTTTACATGACTAAAAGTTTAAATTTTGGGACTGGAGAGGTCGCTCAGTGGTTAAGAACAGTTGTGGCTCTTCCAGAAGTCCTGAGTTCAGTTCTCAACACCCACATCTGGCAGTCAACAACTGCCTGTATCACACGGCATATATTTACACAGACATATATACAGAAATAAAATCTGTGAAAAAAAGTTTTAATTTAATATTATATAATAATCTACTGTATTTAAATTTCCTCAGTTTTCCATGTATTCCTCAGGGATGAGTTTTCCACCATCTGTGATTACATATTACATATTTAGTTTTTACATTTTTTAGAACAGTATTGCATAAATATTGTCTAGTTATTTTGTACAATTTGGCCTCAGTTTGGGTTCTTCCAGTGTTTTCTTGTCGGATTGAGATTATGCCTTTCCATTAGAAATTCCACAAGCTAATGCTATGACCTTGAGACATTTCAGCAGTTATTCATCGTTCTTTGAAAGCTTAATGGTGGAAGCTAAGGCTCCTTTAGGTGGCTAAATTCTGCTATTCATTGATACAATTTATGTTTCTTTATCCTCGCTTCCTTTCATCAGGATCTTTTGTAGCCCAGGCTAGGCTTTAACTTGCTGTGTAGCTTAGGATGACCTTTAATTTTTAACTGTAATGCCGTCATTACAGCAGACACTTTGAACACACAGTTTATGTAGTGCTAGGGAGGGAACACAGAGCTTTGCGCATGCTAAGCAAGTACCCCACTGCCTGTCAGTCCTCTCCATTTATCTTTATTTGTAAATATCTAAGTCACACAATAATTCTTAGAAGTGTTCTTGACAGCTGGAATAAGGAGGGGATTTGTGTGAGGTAGGGAATCTTTCTTTCCCTGTCTGTCTTGACAGGGTCTCTTGTAGCCCAGGCTTACACAGAATAACAGTTATCTGCTTTGACACTAAGTGCTATGGTTACAGGCATGCATACCTGGTGACGCTTGAATTCTTCATTTTTGAGTCTTTGTATGAGTGTGTGTGCATGTGTTCAAGTGCAAATGCGCAGCAGCATGGATGTAGGCCTTAGCAGACAGTGCCAAGGCTCAGTGCCTGCCTTCCACCTTGTTTGAGACATGATCTTTTGTTTACCTAGCATATGCCAGGCTAGCTAGCCCTCCAGCTTCCAAGGATTCTTCTGTTTCTGCTTCCTGTTTCATCATAGGATATAGAGGCATTTCTTAACGGTCTTATTAAATAAAAAACACAGAGCCAGAAATTGGGGTTAAAGCCTGAGAGAGATCAGAGGAATAGGAAGAGCCACCAGCCAACCTCACCTCACCAACTCTGAAGCTTCCAAAAGCGAGTTACTTCCTGTCTACCCACGTCTATATGCCTTGCTGTTCTGCCATCTGATTTTCTCTCTGTCCAGCTACATCACTTCTTCTTCCTGTCCAGCTCTGTCACTTCCTGTCTGTCTGTACAGACCTCCATGGTTAACTAATGTTGGAATTTAAGGCTGGTGTGCCAGCACACCTGTCTCTGTTCCCAGTGTTGCCTTGAACTCACATAGATCCAGACAGATCCCTGCCTCCCAAGTAATAGGATTAAAGGCATGTGCTAACATTGCATGACTTTTGTGTTTACTTACAATGGCTGGCTTTTTCCTCTGATCTCCAGGCAAGTTTTATTTATTAGAGCACAAATAAAATATCACCACAATAGAATGTTGGGATTATTAACATGGATTAATGCTTTCCATGCATACTGGGATATGAAGGCAGGTCTTTATTTATATATAGCAAATATTTTCCACTGAGCATTTCCCTAGCCTGGCATTTAATTTTTTTTTAAATCATGATTACATGATTTCCTCCTTCCCTTTCCTCCCTCCACCCATTTATTTACCCCACTCTCCTTACCTCTTCTTGAATTCATGGCCTCTTTTTTTTTTTTTTACTTCTTATTGTGGGGTGTTATACTCACATGCACACATGTGCCTAAATATATAAATACAGCCTGCTGAGTTTGCTTATCGTTACTTATATGTATATGATTTTCGGACTGACCACTTGGTATTGGGCTCAATCCTAGAGAAGAGTGTTTCTCCCCTCTCAGCATTTCCTTAGTTGCTTATAGATCTTTGTCAAGGGTAGGCCTCTTGAGATTTCGCTCTTCTATGTTAGCATGTCTATTAGTGGTATCCTTTTTCAGGTCTTGTTTAGGCAGGCTATTGAGGTACTGTTGGTAAAGCTTCCCTGCTCATTCTGAGAGGTACAATCTCCCCAGATTTCCTGGTCCTCTGACTCCTAAGTCCTAGTTACCATGATTATGTTGTAGATGTGTGAATTAGGGCTGGTCACAATAATCACTTGGTCTTTGCATTTTGATTGATTGTTATTTTTCTGTAATGGCCTCCATCTGTTTCAGAGAGAAGTGTCTTTGATGAGGGATGAGAGCTACATTTACCTGTGGAATAAATATTTAGAATACAGTTAGGAATTATACCAGTTTAGCAAAATAGTGATACTATTTTTATCTCTAAGATTTATGACCTCAAACCTGGCTAGATTTCTAGAACCAGGCATGATTGTCTTTCCTGTTGAAGGATAATGATAGTTAGAGAGCTGTTGTTTACTAAAAAGATATGAGTGCAACTATTACACCCTTGAGGATATTGTGCCTTGTTAGTTGTGGTTCATAGGTACCACAGCTGTCTAGGACTATTGATTTGTTTCCTTCCCTTGGAAGCTTGTGTAGCACGTTCTGGTACTAAGAAAGCTAGTCCTTAGGGAGGAAGCTTTCAGCTAACTCTTTTAAGCAGTCTTCATCCCTCATAGGTCTGTTTTTCTGGCACTCAATAATCCTTTGTCATTTATTTATCTGTGGTGTACTCCAGTTTCTATATGCCACCCACTTAGGCTCTGTACACCAGGCTTTAATACCTTTCATTAGACCAGTACTTTCTAGCTCCCTCTGCTTAGAATTAAAGCTTTTCTTTCAGTCAATTTATGACTGCCTGGCAAGATCAAATTGATCCTTTGAACCCAGACATTCCCTCTCAGTGGTAAAATACCTGCCCAATATTAAACCTCCTTAAGTTCCAATAAACTGTTGCTTAACATTTTTATATTTGAATATAGAAATAGCATACTTAAGTCATGAAGTTGAACAGTTTGCAGTGTTGTTAAATGTGTCTTTTCATGTTTATAACTATGTACAGAGCTCTCAATGAAATGTGGAAGTGTCAGAACATGCTTCGGAGTCATGTGCGTGAACTATTGGATTTACACAAGCAGCCTACAGTAGGTTTATGATTTTTGTTTTAATTCACAGATTAAAAGTCAGTATTTATTTGTTTATTTTGTAATACAACATATGTAATGAAAGTGTCTCATGGTATTTTAATTTCCAAATGTCAGTTACGTGGTTTTCAGAGCTAAATTGCCTTTTTAGTTTGTTTCTTATGTGTTTTTTGCTTGTTTATGTTTTTCAGTTTTGTTTTTTTTTTTAGCTTAAGCTGGTCTAGAAATCACTATGTTGCCCAGGTTAGCCTCAAATCCCCGACAGCCTGCCTTTCAACATTTGATAGCTGGGATTTTAGTCATATTTACTTTTCTTACTGTGGTGACAGAATACTCAACAAGATCAAAAGTAACTTAACGAAGGGGGAATTGTTTAGCTTGCAGTTTGAGGGCACAGTCCACCTAACCAGGAATGTGTGGCAGGCAGCAAGAGTATAAACCAGCTGGTCATGGTGTTGAGGCTGATTGTTGGTTCTGGGCTTAAGCAGTCCTCCTACCTTAGGAGATGAGATGACGAGAACGTTGCTACCACACTGCTCTTCAGTCTGGGAATGTTTTCCTGCTAACGTCTCCTTTTCTTCTTTCTTGTCATAATATTTGGTGCTTTTCTACTGTTCTTTGCTAATAACACACACTCACACATTCTCTCTCGCACATGCACAAACCCACAGGCATGGTGAAGAGGGAGATTAGCCATAAATTTATCATAATCTAACTATGGAACTTTATACAGTGTTTTAATTTCTCTTACAGAAAATTGTTAATACAAATGACTGGTTGTTGTTTTGTTTTTGTTCTGAATTTCAGTCAGAGGCTAACTGTTCTGCCATGTTTGGGAAACTGATGACCATAGCAAGTGAGTATGTTTATTTACCCAGTGAGCATTTAATAAATATCAAACTGGGCTTTTTCATATTTTATTTATGTGTATCAATGTTTTGCTTACATGTATATATGTGCGTCATCTTGTGTGCCTGTTCATAGTTCCTTGGAACTGGAGTTAATCACAGATGCTTTTGAGCCAACATGAGGTGGGAGGAATCAAAACTGGGTCCTTTCCAAGAGCAACAAGTTCTCTCCCCATCTCTCCAGCCCACCTAAAACGGGTTATTAATTTAACCAATGGAACTATGAATAAATGGTAAAAGATAATCCTTAATTTTGTCTTTAAGAGCCATTTGTCTAGCTTTCTTTTAATTGTTTACTAATATTTATTTTATAATATTTTGTTATTTTTAATTATATGTAAGTATTTATATATGTCTGTGAGTACATTCTGTATGAAGGCAGGAGATCTCAGATCCTCCTGGAGCTAGTGTTACAGTTTTGAACCACCTGATTGTGTGTACTGGGTCCTTAGCAGGAGCAGTAAAGACTCTTTTTTTTTTTTTTTTTTTTTTTTTTAAATGTGCATTAGTGTTTTGCTTGCATGTATGTCTGTATGAGGGTGTCGGGTCCCCTGCAACTGAGTTACAGACAATTGTGAGCTGCCATGTGGGTGCTAGGAGTTGCACCCAGGACCTCTGGAAGAGCAAACAGTGCTTTTAACCGCTGAGCCGTCTCTCCAGCTGCATCCCACCCCAGTGAACACTCTTAACTACTAAATAATTTTTTCAGCCCCTCACCAATGTTTTAAAGATACTTTTAATGTAGTTATCTTTCTTTTCTAATATTTATTCTCTTCATTTTATAGAGAATTTGCCTGACCCTGGGAAAGCACAAGATTTTGTAAAGAAATTTAATCAGGTTCTTGGAGATGATGAGAAACTGCGGTCTCAGTTAGAATTACTAATCAGCCCAACCTGTTCATGCAAACAAGCTGACATTTGTGTGGTTAGTGAACTATGCTTTTATAATAGTTTCTTCTAATAACTGGGAGAAATCTGTATTTCATTACATATATATTTGTGTGACTTTTAACTATAAGGTAGATACTAAATTACTTAGTAATATATCCAAATGTAACTAAATTCTCCTTTCCTAACACTCTCCAGCCATATTCCAAGAAAGAAAAAAAAATCAGATCTGAGCCAGAAAGACTGGTCCTAGGAAATGACTAAGATAAAATACTTTTTATTTAATGTGTGTTTCTTCATTTAAGAAATGGAAAGGAATTTTCAAGATGTTTTTATGCATGCACTTCCTTCTGTTGTCTCTGAACATGGACACAAAGTGTGACACTAATTGAGTTATAGTCATGTCGTCATCCAGGATTTCATTTGTAGAAGAAGTAAATTCTATGTAGACTTCTGTCTTTCACTCCTTATTTTGTAGGAAACAGTATCACAGAAACTCGGGGAAGACAACGGTATTTGTTCGTGTCTTCAGTATTTTGCAGATGATATACATTATGCTAAGACTAGGCTTAAACATGAATAAAAGATTAGCATTTTGGATACTTATTTTTACCTTTTTTCTGAATAGGATTAGAGCTGATAATTATTTAAATATGTAAAGAGGGATTAAAGATTATAATAGATGTTCTTAAAAATTGGTCTAGGAGCATGAAACAGTTTTTATTCGCTGTGGGGAATAATCTAAAGGATGCTTATGTAAGAGGGTGTGCTGCAAGGCCCACTTAGAGAAGAGAGTTCTTCTTTGCCCAGGTTTATTCCTGGGCCAAGTGTTTTGATATTTTCACCTATGCACTTACCTGAATAATTTATTGCTTTAAAGATTAAATATATTCCTTTGGTCATTAGAATTTAGTAGTAATGTATATTGCAGAGGATCTGCTGATACAATTGAAGTAATACAGTGAAATGATTTAAATACTCATGAGAGCTTGTGATTTAAAGTTTTGCCTGTAAGGACAATGAAATGTTAAAAGAACATTTTTATGCTTCAAAGCAGGTTATAGTGGCTGACCCTATATCTCATAAATGCCTGATAGTGTCATTCATTGGGAGAATAGTGCAGGAGCTCATGATTATGAGGTGGCTTTGATTAAATTTCTTTACAAAGCCCAGAACCCATGTGAAACATGGTGCGTGCACCTCCTCTCAACACTACAGAGGAAAAGACAGATCGTGAGGGCTCACTGTCCTACTCACTGTCCTACACATGCACATCACACACACACAATACAAAACAAACAAAATACCACATACACAAAATGGACCTGGAATCAAGGGATACTTTTGATTTGGAAAAAAAAAATAGGGATATAACTTGAGTTTAATAACAGGGAGTAGTATGAATCCCTTGGTTATTACACCAAAAATATTTAATAGGTTTCAAAAATGGATATCTATGGGCCGACTTCATGGCTCAGCAGATAAAAATTCTTACCCCTAAACCTGAGAACCTGAGTTCAATTCCTGAAACCCACATGTGGCCAAGAAAACTTGAGTTCCACGGTTGTCCTTTGAACTCAACATATATGTTCATTCATATACACACACCACGTATGCATACACAAGGGCACACAAGCCCACACAGTAGATAAATGAATATGTACATGTAAATCTTAAACACCAGATGTCTGTAATTAAAATGTCCTGGAATGCTCTGAGCAGGCAATGCATGCAGTCAGTGCTTCCAGCTTTATGAATCAGGAAGATGGAGATCAAGACTGCATTTGTGGAAAAATAGCTCGCTAGGTAGGCATGATGTTCTTGTCTGTAATCCCAGCCTTCAGGAGGTAAGGGCAAGAAAATCAGCATGAGATCATGATCAGTCTGCAATCCAGAATGAGATCCTCTTTGTTTGTTTGTTCGTTTTCAGTAAATGAGTACGACAGAGACAGTCAGATGGCTTGGTGGATAAAGGTACTTCCTGTGAAGCTGCATGATCAGACAGTAGAATCCCTCAAATTAGCCTCTGACTTCCACAAGCCCTCCATGGCATATGCCCATACACACACACACACGCACGCACGCACGCACGCACGCACGCACGCACGCACGCACGTACACTAAGGAGGTAAATGTAATTTTAAGAGCCTGCTAATGGTTCCTGCTTTTCTCACCTTTCTATTAGCAAGCACTGTGTAACTTGTATATATTATTTAAATCACCCCTGTTCTTATATGTAAAATAGAAACACAAGATCCTATAAGCTGCAGGGCTCAGCAAGGTGAGCATTGTACTATGTAACACTGTAGAGACAAGAGGGGAGAGTTATTAGAGGCCCACATTAGCTGTGTCTTACACAACAAACACTAAGCTTATGACCCTAGCACTTGGGAGGCCGAGGCAGGATTGAGAATTGGAGGCTAGTCTCTTAAAACCCTTTCTCAACAATTAAAAAAAGAAAACATTAGAAATCTAAGTTTATTTTTCCCTTGATCAAGTTTACACTGATTTAATTTATTGCTAATTTTAGTAATTTGTTTTATATTTGATCTCTTCTTACCCAACTTGTAGATTAAGTGACAGAAATAGGTCACTGTTTTGATAGTGTACACAGCACCGTAAGTGTTGGAATAGAATTATATATGGAAGAGCAGCACTCACCCCAGGTAGGGGTAGAAACAGGTCAGAGAATGACTTATTCTAGAATAAGTGACTCCCGAGTTGAGTTTTAAAGGATCTGTAAGAAATAAATCATTGTTTGAAGAATAGAGTTAAATTTCTAGTTTGGGAAAATGAAAACTTCTTTGTAAAAGTAGAAGATAACTAGGTCCAGTGCTGTTACTCAATGGCAAGCTCCCATCTCAATTCAATTCTGAAACCTAGAGTGAAAGGGAAGAGCTGCTGCTGAAGGTTTTCCTTGGTCCTCTGCATGCAGGCTACAGAATGCATGCACCCACATAAAACACACACACTAGTAATAATAAATAAATGAAAATTTAAATAAAAAATAGGAGATGACATGTTATCTGTGAGTTGTGGTTTGAAATCTGAGTTTGGGTGGTTGGTGTGTATTAACACAGTTAAATCACCTGGAAGGCCTAGAGAACAGAAGGTTCCTTTCTTTGTCAGAGATAGTTGATATAATACTGCCATCTTTGAACTGAAATAGCGACAGTTACTTTTATTCATGAATTCAGAATAGTGTAAAATAATTCTGATTTCACATTGTTAAAATTTTGGAAGACTACATGTTTCTATTTATCTCTTTTCTTGTGTTTTTCCAGAATTGAAAAATATTGCCGTTCACCCACTTTTGAATATAGCCACTCTTTCCCCATTTTGTGTGGTTTGCTTTTTAGACCAGGTCTCCCTGGCCTAGGCTGCACTGGAGTTCCTGTGCTTGGTGCTTCTGGAGGGTCCATAGTAGCCCACATTTATGTATGTGCCATTGTATGTCTGCTACATAATCCTCTCTTTTCAGAATTTTTATTAATTTTTTTTGTGGGGGCAAGAGGTCGAGTAAGTCAAAGCAGTCAGTTTTCTCCTTCCACCATGTGGATCCTGGGGATCAAACTCAGGTTGTCAGGCTTGGCAGCAAGCCCCTTTATGCTCTGAGTCACCTTGCTGCGCTGTCCTAGAAAAGAGAGAGAGAGAGAGAGAGAGAGAGAGAGAGAGAGAGAGAGAGAGAGAGAGAGAAAGGAAGGAGAAAGAAAGAAAGTAAAGAAAGAAAGAAAAAAGAAGAGAGAGAGAGAAAGAAAGAAATTAGGGCTGGATTGATAGCATTTATGAGCTCCTACTGCTCTTGCAGAGGATTAAAGTTCAGTTTCTAGAACTCACATAGAGCAGCCCACAACTTCGTGTAACTCTAGTTCTTGAGAGAAGTAGCTCTGATACTATCCTCTGACCTCTGCGGGCACTCCACTCAGGTGCACAAACCCACACTCACATACATACATATACATGTGATGTTAAGCATGTAGTATTAAAAGAAATTAACTGAAAGAAAACCCAGTATTCTATTAAATTATGAAATAATAAAACCATTTATGCATAACTGTAAATGTAAATTTTTTTTCAATAGAGCATTTATGTTATTACAGTAAATAGAAATTCTGTAGTGGAAGAATAAGCCAAAATCAAAAATCCTTCAAAACTAATTCATCTTTTCTTGTTTTTCACTGTCTAGATTTTATAGTGATTGCTTAGTATGTACATTTTAGGGCGTAAAACGGAAATTGTTTTCATTTCTTCATGCTTTGGAATTTTTCAGTTGTCTACCTATAGTCACTATAAAGTGATTAACTTACAGTAAAACCTTTTTTCTTTTATAGAGAGAAATAGCTCGGAAACTTGCAAATCCTAAGCAGCCAACCAACCCTTTTCTAGAAATGGTCAAGTTTCTGTTGGAAAGAATTGCTCCTGTGCACATTGATTCAGAAGCCATAAGGTAAGCCAGAAAACGTTTGCGAAATGAATAGATGCTCATCCAGAGTACGTGGTTGTGAGCTTGAGTGCTGGACACACAGAGATCGGTCCCTTTAATGATAGAAGTGTACCCACCATTCAAGTACAAAGAAGGATGGCCATCTTAGCTTTATTTATTTATTGCCTTTTACTTTTTATGAGTTCTTGCGTTTAGATCTATTCTGTATGTGATAATTTTAAAAATCCTAGAATATACACACACAACAAAGAAAATTTTATTTCTATATGATTATTTACTAACAGCCAAGCTTTCTTAAGAATTTTGGGGGTCACATTATATTCTGTTACGTCTTGTTTTATCACTGTGCAATTGATGTATGAGAACAGAATGGCATTTTGAAAATGAGGATGTGTTTGTTTGTTTAAAAATCTCACATTTTATTTCTAATGATTTACTGTTCTGAATTTCTATGAATGATTCTGTCTTGTAGTGATCATTGTTTTCCATGTTGACATACTTAGTAGCACTCATTGTTTCTTAATCCATATATATCCAGAGATATCTGGAGACTTAGTCATGGTACTCAAGAAGGCACTAGTTACTCCATCTCTGTGAGTCACTGCTGGGGTTGTATTAAAAGGCATGTTATGCTCGTTCTCAAGGGTTATCATAACAATAGCACTGGCTGGCAGGGTGTTAAATAGAATTTATTTTGACATGGTTCTGGAAACAAAGTCTCAAGATCAAGATGTTAGCAACTTTTACTTTTTTCTTACTGGGAGCCATCCCTGCAGTGGACGGGTCCCAGCAAAGGATGTAAGGAGTCAGCGGGGAAAGGAGGTGAGCCAGGCCATGGTGGTCAGGAGAACATTGCAGCCTGACTGACTAGCAGCCAGAGTACTTCTTTATTTATACAGAAATTAGTAAGCAGGTATACATTTGTGATGTTCCAAAACAGATAAAATCATTTTAGTTTTTGGACCTGTATTTCACTTCCTTGTGTTCATCTTTTAGTCCTCATTAATAAACTATGACAGTACAGAGTAATCATTTCCAATTATTATCTCCCAAGTTTTGACATCAATAATAAACAGTTATTTTTACTCATTAATCCTATAACCCAATTTTTAAGGATGTAGAGGTATATGACAGCCTGTTCTCAGGCCACTAGCTTTTGTGGCTACAAGGACATTGGACCAAAACAAAAATCTTCAGGCCAGCACGGTGGTGGTGGTGGCACACACCTTTAATCCCCGCACTCAGGAGACAGAGGCAGGTGGATCTCTGTGAGTTTGAGGCCAGCCTGCTCTACAGAGGGAGTTCTAAGACAACCAAGGTTACACAGAGAAACCCTGTCTCAAATATATTTTAAAACCCCAGCCGGGCGGTGGTGGCACACACCTTTAATCCCAGCACTCGCAGAGCCAGGCGAATCTTTGTGAGTTCAAGTCCAGCCTGGTCTACAAAGTGAGATTCAGGACAGGCTCCAAAGCTACACAGAGAAACCCTGTCTCGAAAAAAAACAAATAACAAACAAACAAAAACAAAACAAACAAACAGCAACAACAAAAAAAAACGCTGTCAGAGTACCCAAGAAAAATCCTCAGGCCAAAGCTGCTGCAGTTATTATTCAAATTCTGGCACAATACAGTGTTTATATCTATATAGAATTTTTCTATATGTCTAATCCTGGCATTCTGTTGTTCTTTGGCCATAAGACATCACAGTGACTTTACATGAGCTAAGAAAGGGAGGTCCTGACACCACATTCTTCTATCATCTTTCCATTTCATTCTTTGCTCATCAATATGTCTCTGTAGTGCTGAGGTAACTTCAGCTAATCTAACTGGTTTTTTTCGAGACAAGGTTTCTCTGTGTAGTTTTGGTGCCTGTCCTGGATCTTAACTCTGTAGACCAGGCTGGCTTTGAACTCACAGAGATCCACCTGGCTCTACCTCCCAAGTGCTGGGATCAAAGGCGTGCGCCACCACTACCCGGCTGCAGCTAATCTAACTTTGTTGCTGTGTATGCCATGTCATTGCCTCAGTATATATTAGGAAGAAACTTGTAATCTGGACTGTGGCCAACTCCTTTAGCTCACTAAATCTTGTTGACCTTTTTGAGTTTACTTTGTTTTGACTATTTTGTTCCTGCATAAGTACAAGGACAGATGTTTCAAGAACGTCTCACAGCCTTTAAAAGAGACAGACCTCTGGCTTCTTTGTGTGTGTGTCACAACCTCCAGGGTGTAAGGAAGACCTTGAAGTAGATAAGGGTGTCTCCCTGAAAGCAGGAGGGGTAGTATGTTCAGGAATTTCTTGGGGAAGCTTAGAAGCAATACTCGTGGGAGAAGGCATAAATGATTCATATGAAAATTTCCGTCTCTCCAATATCCCCAAATTGTACAAATATTGTCTCCCAAGTATGCAACAGGTGGAGATGAAAACCAAAGGTGGTAAGGCGGCCATCATGTGGCTCGGCTCTGCTGGCTCTATGACTTTTGTATTCCATCCCATTATTTAGATATGGCTGTGCCATTTTCTAAAGTTGTCCTCCTTTTCTTCAAGACAGTTACCAGCTTCTCGCTGTTTTCAAATGGTCTTTTCTCTGTGTGCCCAGGAGAAATCAGTGTCCTACTCTCCTTATCTTTTAAAGATAGCAGTCAGCCTAGGTTAGCCTCATCATATGACTTCACTTACATAACTAGTCTTTAGTGCCACATCTCCAGTGTAGTCACACTCTGGGACTGGTGGCTAAAATCTGAGTTATAGAGCAGTTCAGCCCAGAACATAATTTTTACTATTATCAAATTAATAATTCCTGATCTATTTCTTCTTTATAAATTAAAAAAAGAAACAAAAGTTTGGATCACAAAAACATTTGTCCATAATTAGTTTAAAAAATGCAGATATATTATTTGTCAGTAAGTATCCTTTGATCTGTACCATTTACTTCCCACCTACCCTGCCTTCTGTACAGCTCTGAGTGTGTGTGCTCACACACACTCAGCACAGGCCTGTGTGCTGGGGAATGAATTCAGGACCTTTCCAGTGCTGAGTGCCATGTCGTTATTAATCAATTCACCCCAGCTCTGTAGCATCATGTTTTCATGGGTTAGATTAAAGATACAATGTAGTAGGAATAGGATCTCTTGACTGTGCATGTTGACTATGAAAGGGATGTGCAGTGGCATCAGGAAATTTCGCAGGGGTTTGTTATGTCAGCAGATGACTATTGTTTGAGTCCCAGTGTTCAGAGTCTTCTGAAAACTCATTTCAGTAGCATCAGGAGTTGTTTGATCTCAGAAGAACATCTTAGTTACGATTTTTAGCAGAGTAATTTTGTAAGAATACCAGTGTTATTACTTTTTGTGAGAATTTTAAAAGTGCCTCATAGCTGGGAATGGTGGCCTTTAATCTCAACACTTAAAAAGCAGAGGCAAATAGACCTCTATTAGTTTGTGACCAAACAGATCTATATAATTAGATCTGGGCAACCAGGAGTACATGTAGAGAACCTATCTCCAAAAAGAAAAGGCCATATTCCTTATATTTCGCCAAATGTTCACAGAATACTATATTATAAATAAAAGGCTTATTGTTTTGACTTAGTAGGTTTGCTTTAAAAAAAAAAAGTAAAAGCTATGTTTAAAGTACATTGTGTAACTAGTGAAGAATAAGTTACATAACCCAAATTGTGTGAGTGGGTTTGTTGTTGTAGAAGACTCCAAAAGTAAGCTGTACATCTGATGAGAGGTAAAAAGAAGTAGAAATTATAGGGATTAGCCAAGGAAGGACTACCGGGAATATAATCCAGGTCACTGGCCTGGAGTCTGTGGGTTGCTTAGGTGCTCTGAGCTTCAGTTTCTAGATCTATAAAATTATAGCAATGCTAATTACTTCTTACTTAAGTTATGCAGAGGTTTTTATGCATGTAAATATCATTCATATTAATAATACATAAATCAGTTTAACACGCTTAACATGTCTCATGTATTATATGCTGGCTAATATTGATAGTTGTTTTAGGGGAAAAATAGCAAAGAAAAAAGAGGAAAGGAATTAAATATTTAGATAGGCCAGCACTTAACTGAGTAGTAGGTCGTGGGGGTGGAGGGAAGAAGAAGAGAGAAAGAAATGCATATAGCTGTCCTGGAACTCAATCTGTAGACAAGACAGGCCTCAAATTTAAGAGATCTGCCTGCCTATGCCTCCCAAGTGCTGGGATTATCTAGGCATATGACATCAACATCCAGCTGTTTTGGGCTCTTGAGGCAGGATCTCACTATATGTCCATGGCTGGCCTAGAACTTGGAACTTGCTATATAGTCCAGGCTGGTCTTCAATTTGTTAGCCTCCTGCCTCTGCCTCATGAGTATTGCAATAATAGACTCAGGCCACCCAGTGGGAATCGTTTATAATGTAGGGTTGTAAAAGAAAAGTTTTGGTTCCAGATATAGTTTAACACTCCTTTAATCCCAGCACTAGGGAGCAGAGGCAGGTAGATCTCTGTGATTTGGGGGTCTAGCCTGGTCTTCATGATGAGTTCCAGGCTATCCAGGGTTACATAAACCCTGTCAGAGAATGCAAATAAAAAGGAAGAAAAAGAAAAGATTGAGAGTAGCAGAAAATTATCCATAATGAAATTACTTAAAAATGTTAACTACAAGCCGGGCAGTGGTGGCGCACGCCTTTAATCCCAACACTCGGGAGGCAGAGGCAGAGGCAGGTGGATCTCTTTGAGTTCGAGGCCAGCCTGGTCTACAAAGAGAGTTCCAGGAGAGGTGCAAAACTAGACAGAGAAACCTTGTCTCTGGAAAAAAAAAAAAGTTAACTATAATAGTCATTGTAATAATGATTGGAACCCAAGAATGAAAGTAAATTAAAGTGGGGAGAGGTGAGGAGAAAGAACTGAATTGTGAGGAAATAATGATGTCCTCAAATTTTGAAAACTATTTTTGTAGGAGGATTAGTTAAAAGTAGAAAATTAGGAATGATTTTTATGTAAGCCATAAAGGTTAGGTTAATGTGTTGACTGAGCATATAAAAGTGCTTGCCACCAACCCTAATAATTGAAATTGGATCTCCAGAATCCATATGGTAGAAGAGAACTGACTCTTCCTCATATGTGCCATGTCGTGTGTGTGCATACACACAGATATATAATAAATAAATATGTGTAAAGTGCAAGAGTGCTGGAAAGATGGTTCTGTTCTGCAGTTAAAAACACATACTGTTTTTTTTTTATATTTTATTTTTTCTTTTTTTATGAGAGGGTCTCTACATGGCCTGGCTGGCCTCAAATTTACAGAGATTTACCTGCATCTATCTCCTGGGTACTGGGAATTAAAGATGAGAACTACCACTACAGGCTTTGAGCATATACTGTTCTTGCAAGAAACCCATGTTCAGTTCCTTGCACCCATAACAGGCAGCTGATCACTGCCTATCAGTACTTGAAGCACATCAAAGTCCATCTTCTGGCCTCTGTAGGGACCACATACACACACACACACACACACACCAAAGACCCCCTCAATCTTTAGAGAGAGAGGAGACTGAAGGGCAGAGGGCTCACAGGAGTCAAATCAGTCCTGAAAATTCTTCCATAGCTTAAGAAAGGGAAAATACCATGGCCAGTGCAGTTTCTGTGGGATACCAAAGGTGAATCTAGGGCTCTGTGGATTCACAAAGACTCAGGACTTGCTCCCCAGCAGCAGCTGCATCCTGTGCTACACAGAATGGTAGGAGCTGAGCAGAGGAGACTGCAGAAGTGCGGGCCCCTCAGCTGCACTGATGTTTGAGAAAATCAAAGGGATAAATACTTCCCACAGTTCTTAACTGCTGTAGGAGGTAAGCTGGAATGTGAGACCAGTACAGGCACCTTCAAGGAAAGGAGGAAAGGAGTGTGTGGCCAGTGAGTATGTTTGGAGAAGAAAGTTTGGATGTTTTTAATTGAAGACTTGAATATTTAAGGATTTTATATTTTATTTTAATTGTGTACCTGTGTTGGGTTTGTGCAGGTGAGTAGTGCCCTTAGTGGCCAGAAAAGGGTGTCAGATCCCTTGAACTAAAATTACAGCTGCTCTGGAGACACCTCACAAAAGTTCTGGATACCGAACCTTGGTCTTCCACAGGAGTAGAAGTGTGTGATCTCTCTCACTGAGCCATCTCTCCACACCCTCATAATTGTACTCTTTTGTAGTCCATGCTAGCTCTCTGAACTTCATTTCTATTCCCAGTGCTAATATTTGCAGTTGTCTACCACGCAATTCAGGTTCATACTTTGAATTAAAAAAATCCTTTATTACTAGAACCAGAAATGGCAACATAAGCCTGTAATTCCAGCTCTTACCATGTAGAGCTGAGACTATCTTCTGCTACACATTGAATTTAAGGCCACCCTGGGCTATATGAGACCCCTGTCTCAGCAACAACACAATTCTTTGATTTCTGTGAGTGGTGTACATTAATCCCAGCTACTCAGAGTGAGATGGGAGGATCACTAAGACTGAGTTAAAGGCAGGTCTGGGCAATATGCAAAGACCCTATCTGCTAAAAACAACTCATAATAATTTGATTGAAGCAGTTATGGCATCAAAGGAAAATAACTTTATTCACTCTGTCCCTCGCCCGTCTCTACCTGTTTTTGAGACGGCATCTTGCTGGGTAATCTGAGCTGACTTGGTGTTCGTTGTGTAGCCCATGCTGGCCTTGGGCTGTGGCAGGCTTGAGCTTCCCTCACGCAGGAATTACAGGCGAGCACCACCATACCAGTTTTGTGTGGCATAGAGGATCAAACTCAGAGCTTGACAAGGTGGGCAGTCTTTCTACCTAAGAACTGCATTCCTGGTCTCATATTTGTTTTTATTTTAAATGCTACCAGTTTAGTCAGTTACTAGACACCTGTAATCCTAGTCTTGTGCAGTCCTACTACTCAGGAGACTTGAGTCAAGAAGGACCAAGAGAAGTCAGCCTAGGATACATGTGGGGTCTTGTTTCAAAAACAAATAGGTCAGTTCTATTAGATAGTGTGATTTTAGTGATCAGGTAATACTCTGTTTTGTGGTAGTAAATATATTGAAAAGATAACTAGTTTCTTACAGTTACATGATATCTAATTGTATCTTTATGAGTACAGCATGTTTCTGATTAATTGCATCTTTGTTAATAATTTCTTAAAATGGAATTACTGATTCCATAGATTAATTTGATTGTGCAGTTAATATCACCTTCCCTGTATATGTTCACTGCTGAATCTTTAAATTACGTTTATTCATCTATAAATTACACACACATGTAGCACATTTTTGGAGGTCAGTGAACAACTTTCAGGAATCCTTGCCTTCCATCGTGTGGGTTCCAGGAATCAAACTCGGCATCAAGCTTGACAGGAAGCCCCTTGATCACTCACTAAGCCATCTTGCCTGCTGTCTGAATTTTGTCTGGAGTGGCCTTTGGCCCAAATGTCAACCTTTTTTTTTTTTAACTGTTTTTACTGTTTTTAAGTTATTTACAGTCTCTTTATATGTAGAAATGAATATTGAAATAGCTAGTATTAATAGTTCAGTATATCATTTGACTGGCTTATTTTTTTAGTCAGATTGTTGTTGTTACATTAAGTTTTGGGGAGGGTATCATAAAAGTAAGCTCACCTATCAAGTGAGTGGTCAACACTTATCCTCATGCTATAGAAACTTCTTTGACCATTGTCTTTTTAGCTTCTCTATGGTTATCATATTTCAGTTGAGATCCAGTTACTAGTGTAAGCAGTTTTACTAACTTACATTTCCTTCTTTTAATAGTGCACTAGTAAAATTGATGAATAAATCAATAGAAGGGACAGCAGATGATGAAGAGGAGGGTGTAAGTCCAGATTCAGCCATTCGCTCAGGACTTGAACTTCTTAAGGTATTTTTAAAACAATATTGTCTCCATTTATTTCTAAAAATTCAAAATGGCATTTCCTTTAGGGTGTGCAAGAGCAGGCTTATTTTACTTTAGATTATTCAAAAGATTAAAATTTTCTGGTAGAAATTACATCTTTTTTTAGATTTAAAAAAAAACAAAACAAAACAGAGTCTTGTTCTGTAACCCAGACTGGCATGGAACTCTCCTCTATCCTTCTGCTTTTCAGCCTGCCGGGTACTATGATTACAGATGTCTGCTACCATGCTTGGCTAGAAGTCAGACCTTATAAAAATAATTTTTGCATCACCATATAATTATTTTACACTGTACAGTAGCATCTTTTAAAAAAGATCTATTTCTGGGGGCTGGAGAATGGCTCAGTGGTTAAGATGGGAAAGCATTTGGCCAGTCCTCCAAAGGACCCAGGTTCAATTCCCACCACCTGCATGGCCGTTCACAACTGTCTATAACTCCAGTTGCCAGAGGATCTGGCACCCTCTTGCAGACATATATGCAGGCAAAAGCCCAATTCATATAATAAATAAATCTTTTTGAAGGAAATATATTTCTGATCGCCTTTGCATTCCTGCTGTACTTGTCACCATGTATGCTGAGTAATCCAGTCTTTTCTTTCAAAGAAACTGTATCTGAGACAGTTGACTGACAGTTGGCAGTTGTTGTTATATGACATCATCTGTATGTCCGGGACATTTTAAAGCTATTCATGATCTTTTTTGCGGGGAGGGAGGTCCAAGACAGGGTTTCTCTGTGTAGCCCTGGTTGTCCTGGAACTCTGTAGATCAGGCTGGCTTTGAACTCATAGAGATCCACCTGCATCTGCCTCCGGAGTCCTGGAATTAAAGTTGTACACAACCACCGCTGCCCAGCATGTTATTCATAGTCTTAATGAATGCAAAATAATTCAAATTACCTATAAATAAGAGCCAGGTATGACTCAAGATTTTTTACTATGACTGCAAGTAAGAATTGTTTTCAGTACTAGTGAAAGAAATGATTGGTTCCAAGTTACAGGGTCACATGTGAGCAGGGCAGTGTTGTCTTTGTCCAACCACAACACTGGATGGAGCTCTCACTGAATCTTGTGCGAAGAGGATGAGGCAAAAATACATTGAAATCCCAGCAAGACAAACTGAAGAAGAGGCAAACGAGTCCTAGAGAGAGCATTGGAGGCGCACACGCTCAAACCCAGGGCCCTGCTCATCTATGCCCAGCCCAGAGGCACAGAGTTTTAATCTGCTTTTTGTCCATTTTAAAAATGGAATTCTCCAGTTTTCTATAAATAAAAAAACCTCACTGAGCCCATTTCTGTACTTTATGATGTATGTAATGTTTAATTTTCAAGAACACAAAAATGGACTGCTCAATTTTCTACCTCTTTACTTGGCTATTTTATCCAATAGAGGCTAGCCTAATCATTCTCACATTATAAAGGTTGTAGCCATTGATTGTATAAGCTGGTATAAGTTTCTTAACGGTAGAGACAGGGTAGGGCTCATATCCAAACAAGCTAATAATTCCATGTTTGTAATTAAAAATTCACAATAATGTCTTCATTGTTGATAGTTATGATATATGAACTTTCTGTGAGTATTTCCCTTGATATATTCCTATACAGATTATCATTTTGACAGCCAAAGCTGTATTTTTTTGTTGTTGTCGTTAACATCAATAAATAAACCTGGAGCTTTGATATCAAATAAAAATTCCCATACCTAAATATACTTATTAAACTGAGAGTATTTATTACTATTGGAAGATCACTCTCTGTAAGAAATGAGCCTTTGAGCTATAGAAATGGCTCAGTGGTTAAGAGCACAGGCTGCTCTTGCAGAAGACCCAGGTTCAATTCCCAGCACCTACATGGCAGGTCGCAACTGTCTATAATTCCAGTTCCAGGGGACCTGACAGACATGCATACAGGCAAAACACCAGTGCACGTAAATAAAAACAAGTTTTTTAAAAAGAAAGAAAGGAACCTTTCCAGTCTGTTAAGAACTTGCTTTGCAAACATCAGCACCTGAGTTTGATCCCTGCTACCCAAGTAAAAATGCCTCACTTGGTAGCATGCTTGTAACCCCAGCACTGGGAGGATCAGAGAGGCTCACTGGCAACCAAATCTAGCTTAGTTAGCAGCTCCAAGGCAATAAGAAGTCCTGTCTCAAACTCAACTGTGTTCCTGAATGTGACTCGCACTTGTTTCTTTTTTTTGTTTTGTTTGGTTTGGTTTGGTTTTTTGAGACAGAGTTTCTCTGTGTAGCTTTGCACCTTTCCTGAACTTACTCTGTAGACCAGGCTGGTCTTAAACTCACAGCCATCTGCCTGCCAAGTGCTGGGATTAAAAGCGAGCGCCACCACTGCCCGGGCCAATAATTTTGTTTTTATATATTAGTGCATCGGTGTTTTGCCATGGGTGTTGGGTCCCCTGGAAGAGGAATTACAGACAGTTGAGAGCTGCCATGTGGGTTCTGGGAATTGAACCTGGGTCCTCTGAAAGGGCAGTCAGTACTCTTAACTGCTGAGCCATCTCTCAAACTCACTTTTTTTTTTTTTTTTTAAAGAAAACATTCTTTATTCTAAGTTGTAATATGAACCAAGAGATGAAGTGATTGGTCAAAGGTGGCATATTAGCTATCTTGGGGAAGTGACTTTAAGCTACCATGCATTATTTCCTTCAATGTCTCATGAGTAAAAGTAACTGTAAAATAAGTAATCCATATTCCATGTGTTGTAGCTAGCATATGTACACCAGAACTTTACATTTTGTTTAGCAAATTCTCCTTTTTTAATAGATTAGAACTGTTGTCTGTCCTCTTAAAGGTGTATCTATTTCTCCAGGTTCTGTCTTTCACACATCCTACCTCGTTCCACTCTGCAGAGACATATGAGTCCTTGTTACAGTGCCTACGGATGGAGGATGACAAGGTAGCAGAAGCTGCAATACAGATTTTTAGAAACACGGGCCACAAAATAGAAACAGACCTTCCCCAGATACGATCGTGAGTATGTTTTTTAACTTGATAAACATAAAACCTCATGTGTATGGAATCAACAGAATCTTAATTTGTCTTTCATGGACGAAGATAGGAGCAGAAAGAAAACTTCACTTTCATGCTAACTATCTGTCTCCCTTGGTCTCTCCGTCTCCTCTCTGCCCCCATCCTATTTCCATTAGGATACATATAGAGCAACAAACTACAGCTGTTTGTTGAGAAGGACACGACTTGAGAATTTTAGTAATCAAAAGTTATCACAGAATTAAATATTGCATTATATTTATAATTAATGTATCTTTCTAGTCTATATATTTGTATTTTCTTTCAAATTGGCTATAAATTCAGTAGCTGTACGACCTTCCTGTCCCAACAAAGAAAAATAGGGCAGCTAAATAGTGTTCATCATAAATAGTTGCTTGATATTTGATAATGGTGACAATGATCTTGAGAATAAAATACATTCAAGTGTATTTTCTTTAGTTGTTCACCAGTATTATTAGTAGTGGCCTTGTGAGCAAAAGATGATGCTCGGGCTAGCAAGGCTATTTAGACATGGAGCTCCTATCCTGTAGTTCAGATCTCCATGGAGACAGGCTTGAGATGCTCATGAACATGTCAGATTTATACTGACTAGCAGGGTCCAGGCTTTGGTTTTTGGTTGAGAGGTATGGCTGTGGTCTTGAATATTGCTATTAGACTCTTAACTATTATAAGTAGGCCTTTGCATTTGATGACATCAACTTTTTTGTCTAATTGTATTGAAGGTATAACAAATATTTGCTGTTGAGTTTTGTTGCGATACAGATTTACTCTGATTATAAAAGTATTTATATATTTGTCATGAAAGCTGAAACTAAGGCTGGGTGTGTGCCTCCATGGTAGTGTTTGCGTAGTATGCATAAGCCTGTGAGTTGTCCCCAGAATTTGGAGGTGAAGTGTATGTGTGAGGCTAGGAAGATAAAAGGAAGAAAGTTGTTACTAGTGTTTGAAGAATAGGTGCCTGCTTCATATATGTGCCTTTTAAATAAATTTTTACCTTCAAAATCCAGTTTCAAGCCGGGCGGTGGTGGCGCACGCCTTTAATCCCAGCACTCGGGAGGCAGAGCCAGGCGGATCTCTGTGAGTTCGAGGCCAGCCTGGACTACCAAGTGAGTCCCAGGAAAGGCGCAAAGCTACACAGAGAAACCCTGTCTCGAAAAACAAAACAAAAAAAAAAAAAAAAAAATCCAGTTTCATGTTTGAATCCAGATTCACCCTTTCTTCTCTGTGTTTCCTTTGGCAGTTTCAATACATCTTTATGTTTAGCGTTCTTATCCTTGGTAGGGCTATATTCTTGTGGGATGCTAATGTTTATTAGCTGAATTAATCCATGTTAAAAACACCTTGAATGATAGCTACACATACATGTACTGGATGATTATTAGAACCCTTTAATTTCATTTTACCAAACTGTATGTAACTGCATCTTGTGTGCTCACTCTCTCGGGTATCATTTCAGCTGTTTTAATAAAACTTGGCCTTTTACTACTTTTTTTCCATGACTGCTTTGAAATAAGTGAAGGGAATTATAAAAGGGAACTGGAAAATTAGCAATGTCTACTTAGAAGGTAAATGTGAATGTGCCCTGGGGCAGGTTGTAGGTTATTAATTAAGGGTAGCTAGTGTGTTATTTTTCTGTATTCATAAATTAGCTTTTAAGTGAAAATTGTTTGCTTAAAATAGCCTTTGAGTGATTGTATGTCTTATCAATCAAATAATTTCTAAGAAAGCCTTATCTACCAGCACAGATCTAATTAAGTAGGGGAAATGATGAATAAGAAGAAACCTGGGGATGTGCAAGCTTCAGAAAAATACAACTGTATTATTTTTTGCAGAACCTTAATTCCCATTTTACATCAGAAAGCAAAACGGGGCACTCCACACCAAGCAAAACAGGCTGTGCACTGTATCCATGCCATCTTCTCAAATAAGGAAGTCCAGCTTGCGCAGATTTTTGAGGTATACATAGTACATAGAATATGATTCCATTGGTTTGTGTCAGTCTCTAATTTGATAAAACTAGAGTCTAGGTTTTTAAGTCTGTTTACATGTATTCTTACATTAAAATGTAACTCCTCAGAGCACTTGTCTACTCAGCACTGTATTTTCAGCTGTTAGTCTAGGTTCACATATTTCATATTGGAGGATGTTTTATATTTGAGAGTATTCTCCTTACCTGTAGTCATGTCCGATCTAGCTTATATTCACAGAGTGTTGATAGACGGTTGAACTGCTTGGTAAGTACCTACAATCATACCTGAATACTAATCTCTTGTCGGTCTGTGTATGATCTGTGGACGGACTGCTTCTTGAAAGGCATTCCTATTGTTGAAAATTGGAGATGATATGACTCCATGAGTTTTACTTTTTATTATTCAAAGTTGTTTAAAATGTCTTCTCAGCATAGGAAAAAAAAATCCACAAACATAACAAATTAGATGCAGAGAAATGGAAAATAATGCAGAATTGGTAAAAGACAGATGTCCTGATTTCTGCTTCTTTTATTTGGGCTTTATTTTTCCCCTTTATCTTTTTTCTGTATTTTTTCAATTTTATTATTGTCTTAGTTACATTTTTATTACTGTGATGAGACACTATGACCAAAGCAACTTACAAAAGAAATCATTTAATGGGGAGTTGCTTACATTTTCAGAGGGCGAGTCCATCACCATTATGGTGGGGAGCGTGGCAGCTGGCAGACAAGCGTGGCTTTAGAGAAGTAGCTGAGAGGTCACATCTTATCTGCAGGTTGCAGGCAGAGAGATAGAAATGTGGGCTTTTGAAACGTCAAAGTCCACCACCAGTGACTGACCTCTTCCAACAAGGCCACATCTCTTAACCCTTCCCAAAACAGTTCATTAACTAGGGACCAAACATTCAAACGTGAGCCTTTGGTGGCCATTCTCATTTGAACCACCACAATTATATTTCAGTAGCTGAAATAACCAAATTGGTTAAATTTAATTAAGTATGATCATATAAGTAAAACAGATTGACTTGGACATGGTAAATTTATGTACTGTAGAACATCTAAATGCTTATAAAAACCATTTGGTGACTTTTTTTTTTTTAATTTTTATAGCCACTCAGTAGGAGTCTGAATGCTGATGTACCAGAACAACTTATAACTCCATTAGTTTCACTTGGCCACATTTCCATGTTAGCACCGGATCAGTTTGCTTCCCCAATGAAATCTGTAGTGGCAAACTTCATTGTTAAAGATCTTCTGATGAATGACAGGGTAAGTTTCTCAATTATTAAATTACAGGTCATGAGTTTAAGGCTGTCTATATCTTTATCACAGAAACATTTCTGTGTGTGTGTGTGTGTGTGTGTGTGTGTGTGTGTATGTGTGTGTGTGTTAGTTAAGCCTAGGCACGTGCTTTATATGTTAGATATGAGGTGAGTGATGTGCCTACTAGGATCTAACCCTTAGTCACTATGTATAAACTTTCACACTGTACCCTATTAATGTAACTGTTTGTCACTTTTAGTTTCTTTTTTTAAAGATTCATTTTTTGGTTTTCAAGACCGGATTTCTCTGTGTAGCTCTGGATATCCTGGAACTAACTCTACAGACCAGGCTGGCCTTTAACTCGCAGTGATTTTGACTGCTTCTACTTCCTGAATGTTGAGATTAAAGGCGTTGCACCATCACCACCTGGCCAGTTATTTTATTTTATGTGTTTGGGTGTTTTGCCTGCATGTATGTCTGTGCACCACATGCAATGCCTGTGGAGGCCGGGAAAAGTCTGGGGATCCTCTAGAACTGGAGGTAGAGACAGCCACTGTGTGAGTGCTGGGAATGGCATCTACATGTCTGCAAGAGCAGCAATTGTTAACCGTTGAGCCATCTCTCCAGCCCCTACAGTGTGTTTTTTAAAGGGATCAGCATAGAATTAGGGTAGGTTCAAGCACAAGGCACACTTATAAATACCTTTCTTTTTGGTGTAACATTGAACACTCTTAGACTACATTTTCATGAAGTTAGATAGGATAGGGATTAAGTTAACACCAGATCATTCGCAGTGATCCATCATGTTAAGAATGGTTGGTGTTCTTGTTCAGAATGGTAGGATCTTGGCTACCCTACCTGACTTGAGAGAAGTGGATAATATGTAGTAACAATAAATAGTAGCATGTGTCTGACTTAGCTTGTGTTTCCACCCTATTGCTGAGTCACTTCCTCTGTCCTCTGTCCATCTCCCGGGCTAGTTTTCTATTCTTTGGTTTTTCAAGACAATGGTCTCACTCTGTAGCCCTGGCTGGCCTGAAACTGTGTATGTAGACCAGGCTGGCCTTAATTCATAGTGATAATCTATCTGTCTTTGCCTTCCAAGTGCTGGGATTAAACCTCATATTCAACCTGACTTATTTATTTATTTATTTATTTATTTATTTATTTATTTATTTATTTATTTATTTAATGAGGCATGGCTTTACTATATAAGCTTGGGTGGTCTGGAGCTTACCTTGTAGATCAGTCTGGCATCAATCTCACAGAGATCTGCCTTCCTCTTGCCCTTGAGTGCTAAATTAAAGGCAAGTACCACCGTGCCCGATCATTTAAAAAGCTTTTATTACATGTTTTTATTTAGTTGAGGGGTGCATCACAGTGCGTTTGTGTGCTTGTGAAGGCCAGAGGGCATCTGATGGAAATCAGCTCTCTCCCTCCACCATGTGGGTCTTGGAGATTGAACTCAGATTGTCAGCATCGGCAGCAGGTGTCTTTTCTCCCTGAGCTATCTCACTGGCACTCATGATATATTATTATCCTCCCAAATAGAAACACTCTTCTGCCTGTTAAGCAGTATACTCAGATTCCCCCCAGCATAGCTCCTCAGAACCTTTACTTGCTGACTCTATGGATTTATTCTAGATATCTTACTTTCCATACTTGTCCTTTTATAATATAGCTTGTTTTACTTTGCATTTTTCCAAGATTCATTTTGTTGTGGTATTGATCAAAATTTCATGTATTTTCTTTCCTGTTGAAACATACTCTTATATATTCCACATTTTCTTTATCTCTTAATGAACAGTTTTGAATTATTTCCACCTTTTGGCAATTGTAATTAATGCTAATATGTGTAATCAGAACATTTTCTGATTTTTTATTTTTTTTTTTTTTTGGTTTTTCGAGACAGGGTTTCTCTGTGTAGCTTTGCGCCTTTCCTGGATCTCGCTTTGGAGACCAGGCTGGCCTCGAACTCACAGAGATCCACCTGGCTCTGCCTCCCGAGTGCTGGGATTAAAGGCGTGCGCCACCACCGCCCGGCCATTTTCTGATCTTTTTAATAAGTAACTAAAAGTAAAATTTCTGAGTCACATAGTTATTCTCTATTGAACATTTTTAGATAATACCAGACTGGTTACCATAGTGTCTGCCCATTTTTACTCTTTTTCACCAACCTAGTCTGAATGTCCAGTTTCTCTACATTGTTTTTCATTATTGCTGTTTTGCTTTTTGAGAGAATAAATATGAAATATTTTATTATGGGTGTGGTTTGCTTTTTTTGTGATACTGCATTGTTTCTGTGTGTTTACTTGGCATTTGTGTGTCTTTTGGAGAGCTGTCTGCCCAGGTCCTGTAGTATTTTTAGTTGTTTTGTTATTGTGAAGCTGTTAAGTTTTAGTGGTTTAGAGATAGAGTCTCATGTGGTCCAATTTGGGCTCAAACTCTCTCTGTAACAAAGGCCGTCCTTTAGCTCTGCCTCCCTCCCAAGTTCTGGGATTACAGGCATTCACCACTGTACTGGCTAGTTTTGTTCATACATTCTGGGTATTAAATCCTTCTCTAATGTTTGCTAAGTAGAAGGTAACAAAGATTTCTTCCTGTGTTGTCTACTGAGTTCGTAGTTTTAGCCTAGTTTCCTTTTCCTGTAGGTGATGTTTGTCGATGATATGACAGGTTAGCCTCATTCCTCATTTGTTGGTACCCAGTTTTCTTAGCACCATTTGTTGAGAAAATTGTTGTTTCCCCACAACTTGGTATTTGTGTGGCCTTGTCAAAAATGAATTGACCCTTATAATGAAAGGGTATTTTAATAGGTTTTTTCCTCTTCTGTTCCATTGCTCTGTATCTATTTGTGTGCCATGATCTTGAGTGCTCTAAGTTTGTGGTATGTTTTGAAGTTGGAAAGTGACTCTTACCATTTTTTCTCCATTTCTAAGTTCTTTTACCTATATATTTTCACATGGATATTACTCAAGATGAAAAAAGTAAATTTCGTCAATTATCTGTAGTCAACAGGTGAGAAGAATGGAAAATTGTGGTCTCCAGATGAGGAAGTTTCTCCTGAAGTACTAGCAAAGGTAAGTTTGGATAGATCATCATGATCTTTATGTTGAAAAAAGGAATGCTTGTGGGTATCCTGGGCTTTCTCTAGTGAGCTGCTTTATTCATTTATTACTTAGTTAATAAGTGTAGGGTGGGGGGGTATGTGTGTGTGAACATGCACACAAATGCATGTGTCCCCCTGAAGCTACAGTTACAGATGGTTGTAAGTCACCTTATTGGTGCTGGGAATGAACTTAGGTCCTCTGGAAGAACAAATAGTACTTACAACTGCTCAGCCCTCTCTCCAGCCTCAAGGTGCTTTATTTGAAAATTTATTGTGAAATAATGCCTCTCTAAGAATTGTAGTTGCCATTGTTGTTTGTGGATTTTTTTTTTTTTTTTTTTTTAGGATGTAATTTTGTGCTGGGAATTTAACCCCACATGCTGGGTTAGTGTTCTAACACTGAGTACACCCCTGTCCTATGCTGGGTCCGTGTTCTAACACTGAGTACACCCCTGTCCTATGCTGGGTCCGTGTTCTAACACTGAGTACACCCCTGTCCTATGCTGAGTCAGTGTTCTAACACTGAGTATAGCCCTATACTTTTCGTTATATGTGAGCCTATATTATTTTGTAATTGTGTATTTTTGTCAGATGGCCAATAAAATACATGAAATAATACTTGCATCCTTAACTAGCTTTGTGTTTGTTGATATCAGTCTTTCAGTAATTAAGATCACAAATAATTATGTAAACTCCGGTTTAGTCAAGATGTTTTAAGATGAAACAGACTTAATTTATTCAATAGTTTTTCTGATACTCAATATTACAAAAGCCTCTAAATAATTAAATAATTGTTTTTATCAGTTTTTTTGTTTTTGAAGATTTTTAATTGATACTTGACTTTTTTATGGAGTCACATTATAATGCATAGTGATTAGATCAGGGTACTTGGCACATATCATTTCTTTGTATTGAGAATGCCCTCTCTGCTAGCTACTTTGTAGTGTCCAGTTAATCATTGTTAACCATAATTCTCCAATTATGATCATATTTAAAGTTACTACTTTGACTGGGGGCACAGGCCTTTAATCCCAGCCCTCAGGAGGCACAGGCAGGTGGATCTCTGTGAGTTCTAGGGCAGCCAGGGCTTTCTAGGGAGAAACAAAATTTCTTTTGTTTTGTTTTTTGAGACAAGGTTTCTCTGTGCAGCCCTGGCTGTCCTGGAAACCTGACTTGAACTGGTCACACTGTAGACCAGGCTGGCCTCTGACTCCTGAGTGCTGGAATTAAAGGTGTGCACCAGAAATCACTACTTCTCCACAAGTGCATTGCTCTCCCAGTTAGTTCTTCCCTCCCTCTTCCACCCGCCTGCCGACCCTCTAGTCACCGCATGCAGTCATGTGCCAGTTGCCTTCTCCGTTGCAAATAAGAACATGGACAGCTGAGGAAGAAGTTCATCCACAGAGTGAACAGAGAGTAATAGTAGTTCTGAGTGTTATTCTTTTTATCCCATTGCCTTTAGTAATAAAATATTGCTGATAAGGAGAAGTAGTGTCATTTATCAAATTGGTTAAAAACAATCTTCCCTTTAATTAGAATTTTTAAGTTGCTTTCTTTCTTTAGCATGTTAATATTTTATAGGTACAGGCAATTAAGCTTCTGGTAAGGTGGCTGTTGGGTATGAAAAATAACCAGTCTAAGTCTGCCAACTCAACTCTTCGGTTATTATCAGCGATGTTGGTTAGTGAGGGTGACCTGACAGAGCAGAAGAGAATCAGGTAAGTTTTCTTCTTCCTAGTTTCCTTGTCCCTGAGGTTGGGTAAGAGATACATACATAGAGTTCTTTCCCGGACTGATTCCGAGTGTTGTCGCACTGAAAGCTTAGGAATTCTCTCTCTTGAATACATTTAAGGACGTTAGTATTTTTTTGTCATTTCCAAAAACTGTGAACATCTGCTAATAAACTTTTAGTGTAATCAGTTCAGTGTTGGTAAACATTCACATTTGATGACTAATCAAACAGTTATTTGTTGAATTTCTACTCTTTATAACACTATGAAAAGTGTAGCAAAGACAGATCACCCTGTAATGGGGTTGAATAAGTGGAATGATTTAAGGATAATAAATTGACTTTTAATGGTGACTCAAAAGTGAGAATAGAAGCCTTCTGGTGATTCGAGAAAAGTCTATAGATGCAAAAAGAAAAAAACGGGTAAATTTATTTTCACTTTTCAGTATAATGAAATTACTATTTCCTTTTGTTCCTTGAAGAACTTGTCAGTTCCTTATTTCTCTCAAATACTTGATTAAGCACTGATAGATACTAGGTACTGGTTAGATACTGTGGGTTTTTTAAAGATAACATTATTTTCTCAAAATATATAATCTGCTTGTAGAGGTGTAATATATAGACAGTTCATTATGATTAATGCTTTTATAAATTGAAGAGATATGCAAAAATAAAGCAAAACCCAATATTTTTATGGTTGAGTAAGAATTTTTTGCTTAGTGGGAATTAAGAAAATGGATTCTGTCCTTTTTCTCCTCTGAGGTGGTACCATCCTTGTAGAACTGTGAAACATTTTACATCTTACCTTTTAAATATGTTCTTAATACTGACACATTAACTTAATTAAAGCATTCTTGAAACATGATAATCATGTAAAATATACATATAGCCATATTCTTATCTCAATATCTATCTTTTCCTTTGAAATCTCATTCTTTATAATTGACTGCTATTGATAAAATATGTTGAAAATAATGCAGAGTCTTAATTATGTGTATAAATGTATGTGACATAGTAAATGGATTTAAAATGATTGGCTTCTATTTCTTTGATTTGTTTAAATCACGTTTCCACAATGCATCGTGTTCTTGACATCAGGGATACAGATTGTGATGAAACTGGCTTTGCTTAGCATTGTGAGTAGTTTGATTGGTAGAATTGCTTGGTTGGGTGAAAGATTGAAGGTAGAGCATGTAAAAACCACAGTTGACTTGAGCCTTTTCTCTAGGTTGAGTCCATAGACACAAAGTCACTTCCTTTATTTGCACGTTAAGTTACCTACTATCAATCTCACACTCAAAGAGCAACTGGAGAATTTTATGTGTATTAATGTTTATAGGAAATGTTTATTTCTTTTTGTTTGTTTATAGTAAATCTGATATGTCTCGCTTGCGATTAGCTGCTGGTAGTGCCATAATGAAGCTTGCTCAGGAACCTTGTTACCATGAAATTATTACCCCAGAACAGTTTCAGCTCTGTGCACTTGTTATTAATGTAAGTGGAAAACTTGTTTCAAATCTTTGTCTTCAAAGTTGAATACATTTACTTTGCTTTGAGTACAGACCCATTTAATATATGGATATATAGACAAAACAGATTATTTCCATTGCTCCAATATAATCATCATTTTAAGTTTTTGTTTTGTTTTTTGAGGCAGTGGTACTCTGTGTATCCCTGTCTGCCCTGGAACTCACTCTGTAGACCAGGCTGGCCTCATATTCATAGAGATCCACCTGCCTCTGCCTCCTGAGTGCTGGGATTAAAGGCGTGCACTGCCACCCAGCCATTTTAATTTTTTAATAATCGCAGATGTTTTTAAAGTACATGCGTATGTGTAAGCAAATGTTTACCCATCTTATGTGTCTTTGTTTTTGTGCTGATACAGGATGAGTGCTATCAAGTAAGGCAGATATTTGCCCAGAAGCTTCATAAAGCACTTGTGAAGTTGCTGCTCCCTTTGGAGTATATGGCGATCTTTGCATTATGTGCCAAAGATCCTGTGAAGGAAAGAAGAGCACATGCACGCCAGTGTTTACTAAAGAACATCAGCATACGCAGGGAGTACATTAAACAGAACCCTATGGCTACCGGTATGTACTTGATAATTGTCGTAGTTAGGGTTCCTATTGCTGTTAAGAGACACTATGACCACAGCAACTCTTAGAAAGAAAAACAGTTAATTGGGGGGCTTAAAATTCAGAGCTTTACCTTATCTAGCCCATGTATCCCTTGAACTGTTGACCCTTCAGTCTAGTCTTCCTGAGTGCCGAGACTGCTAGCACTTACACCAGGGAGCTGTGGGGCCTTCGTTTTCCAAACTCCTACCCTGTGGCTGTGGCCGGCAACCTTCAAATAAAAGCCTGCCTTACTTGGGCAAGTTTCATTTTCTTGGCCTCTGGGATCTACCCAACTCAAGAAGTGTATTTTAACCCTGCAATTGTAATGTCTGTATGTGTTTTGCTCTTGCTGTCCCTGACTACCCTTATTCCCAACAAGGACACACCTGCTAGTAGGGTCACTCTCTATAAGTTTATGGTGACCAATTCCATTCAGACTACTACAGTAATTGACAGTGTACATGAAAGGGACACTTGCATTTCCACGGTAGTTTATACTAAAATCTGTAACTTACAGAATGTTGTCATTATAGTTGTAGTATGTATAGAAACTGAAAACTTGTATTGGAGTGATACTTACCTTTCCATTGTTTTGGGTAGCTGGGCTGTGGTGGCACACACCTTTAATCCTAACACTGGGGAGGCAGAGGTAGGTGGATCTCTGTGTCTTTGAGGCCAGCCTGCTCTATAAAGCCAGTTCCAGGACAGCCATAGCTGTTACATAGAGAAGTCCTGTTTGAAAGGAAAAAAAAAATTTCTGGGTAACTATTTTCTTATGCAATCAGCAATGTGGTTTAATTTGCACACATTGCTCGGAGGGTAAAGTATATGCTGTTTTCCCCTGACTGTTCCATCATCTGCTGTGTAATTTGTTTATCCTTTGGCTTTGATTTTTTTTAGGATCAAAGTAAAAATACTGCAGTGTCGTCAGATCACACACATTCCCTTCCGTTTGTAAATACCTGAGAGAAAATAGAAGCAAATGGTTACAACTCAAATAATGAAAGAATTTATAAAAGCTATTCTTGTTAAACATACTTTTTTCATTTTAGAGAAATTATTATCACTGCTGCCTGAGTATGTGGTTCCATACATGATTCACTTGCTAGCCCATGATCCTGATTTTACAAGATCACAAGATGTTGATCAACTTCGTGATATTAAAGAGTAAGTTGTCTGTTTCAGAAATTCTGCAAATTATGTTCACTCTTAATCTTTTATATTATTATTCCATTGGAATTTTTATCATTCTGAATTTTTTTTTTAATTTGTTTTCATTTTATGTACATTGGTATTTTGCCTGCATGCATGTCTGTCTGGAGATGCCGGATCCCCTGGAACTGGATTACAGACAGCTGTGAGCTGCCATGTAGGTTCTGGGAATTGAACCCCGATCCTCTGGAGGAGCAGCCCTTAATTTTTCTTAATTTACTATTATAAATTTAAAGAAAAAAGTTTTTTAGAAGTATTTCCATTTAACCATCCCTTTCTTACTCTTTGTTAGAGCTCCAACCCCACATAAACCAAGCATGGTAGCATATAATTCCACCTATAATTCCTATAATTCCACCACTTGATCAGATGTTCAAGGTAATCCTCAGTTAAATAGCCAGTTCAGGTCCGCCTGGGATAGTTAAAACCCTATCTCAAAAATCCAAAGGGCTTTAAAAAAAAAAAAAAGTAATTTTTACATCGCCCTAAAAAAATTCTCCAAAAGGAGGCCATAAATTTGAAAGAGAGCAAGGAGTGATAAGTACATGAGAGGAGTTGAAGGGAGGAAAGGAAGGAGGGAAATGATATAATCATATGATAATCTCAGAAAGATGTTACTTATTCAAATATTGTTTTATCTGTAAGATATAAATAAAAGCTCAAATTTTTAAAAAAATTTAAAAACGGAAATCTCAAGAAGTATGTACTTATGTGTGAAATGTTCTGGGTCAAGTCTGCACATAATTACAAAACACCTGATTGAAGTATTTATAAACTACAGTTTTGTATATGATGCAGGGTGAGTGAATTAAAGGAGGCTGACAACTACATAAAGACCTATGAAACTTTGAAGCAATATATACTTTATCTATTACTATATCTGTGTGTTGGTCTTTCGCTTAGATATTTTCCAGAAAAGACGTGAAAATGAAAAGGAGATATAGGTACTTTTCCACAGTATAAGCTTTCTTAGGAGGTATGTAGATAGCCAGGCAGTTGTGGAAGGGTTACATTTATTAGTGATGCTGGTGCAGTGGTGTGCAGCTGCAGCCCCATCATTCAGTCTTTGGCAGGAGATGCTCAGCTCAGGAGAAACAGTGTTGGACACGCACATTTATTTTGATACGGAACAAGTACTGTGTATGGAGTCATTGGGACTAGAATTGAAATCAGTGATCTTGGGGCCTTTTATTTCTTCCCATTAACAAATCCTTCCCTGGGAGGTAAGATGCCGAAGT